>NC_133312.1:19456408-19505660 GCF_012295235.1 Primulina huaijiensis
ATTCTATAATATTTGTGAGGTGTTTGTTCTCCTGTATTAAGAGAGTGTGTGTTCTCTTTGGAAACACAGTGAGTGAGTTGTACACCACAAAATATTATAGTGGAAATTCTTTTCATCTTGCCCGTGGTTTTTACCCTAATAATTTTTTTAGGGTTTTCCACGTAAATCTCGGTGTCCAGTTTATTCTTTATTTTCGGATTTATTATCTCAAATTCCGCACGTGGGACCAACAAGTGGTATCAGAGCCTTGGTTTAAAATTTCTTAAAATTCTGAGTATGCTCTGTGGTTGCAGCCTAGACTGATCTTCCACATCAGAAAAGATTTTTTGAGATTTTTTATTTAAGGCGGGATTATTTTGTCCAGTCTACTAAAATTGTTATAGACATAATGGCGGGAAGGTACGAGATAGCAAAGTTCAACGGAAGCAATTTTGTGCTGTGGAAAATAAAGATACAAGCAGTTTTAAGAAAAGAGAATTGCTTGGCGGCTATTGAAAATAGACCGGTGGAGATTACAGATGATGGAAAGTGGAATGAGATGAATGACAACGCTGTTGCCAATTTACACTTGGCTATAGCAGACGAAGTATTGTCAAGTATCTCTGAGATAAAAACAGCCAAAGTTATCTGAGATACTCTGACAAAGATGTACGAGGTCAAGTCGCTACACAACATGATATTCCTAAAGAGAAGGCTTTATACTCTTCGGATAGCGGAATCTTCATCGATGACCGACCATATCAACACACTTAATACTCTATTTGCCCAACTCACTTCCATGAGGCATAAAATAGGGGAAAATGAACGTGCGGAGCTTTTACTTAAAATTCTACCAGATTCATATGATCAACTTATCATCAACATTACCAACAATATTCTTATTGGCTTTCTAAGATTCGACGATGTATTAACTGCGGTTCTCGGAGAAGAAAGCCGGCGCAAGAATAAGGAAGATAGGTTGATAACAACGAAGCAGGCAGAGGCTTTACCGATGATAAGAGAAAGATTTATGGACCGTGACTCCAGTGGGAGCCAAAGACGAGGTAGATCAAAGTCGAGAAGTAAGAAGAAAAATATTTACTGCTTCAAATGTGGCGGTAAAGGGCACTTTAAGAAAGAGTGTACGAGTATTGACAAAAGTTCTCAAGGAAATGTGGCCAGTACTTCAGGCAGTGGTGAAATATTATTCAGCGAAGCAGCAACTATTGCAGAAGGCAGTCACAAATTTTGTGACACATGGATTATGGATTCAGGAGCGACGTGTCACATGACGTCTCGGAGAGAATGGTTTGACCATTATGAACCAGTCTCAGGAGTATCTGTATTTATGGAAAATGATCATGCCTTGGAAATCGCTGGAGTCGGTACTATCAAAATTAAAATGTTTGATGGCACCATTCGTACCATACAGGAGGTACGACATGTGAAAGGACTGACGAAAAATCTTTTGTCCTTGGGGCAATTAGATGACATCGGGTGAAAAACTCGGATCGAGAACGGGATCATGAAAATTGTGAAAGGCGCGCTTGTGGTTATGAAGGCGGAAAAGGTTGCTGCAAATCTGTATGTACTTTTGGGAGAAACACACAAGGAGGCAGAACTAGCTATTGCATCCAATGGTTCAGGAGAAGAATTAACAGTGTTATGACATAGAAAGCTCGGGCATATGTCAGAACGGGGGTTGAAAATTCTCTCAGAACGGAAGTTGTTGCCGGGACTTACAAAAGTGTCACTACCCTTTTGTGAGCATTGTGTTACCAGTAAACAACACAGATTGAAGGTTGGCACTTCTACTGCCAGGAGCAAAAGCATATTGGAGTTGATTCATTCGGATGTTTGGCAAGCACAGGTTGTATCCCTAGGAGGAGCGAGATACTTTGTCTAGTTCATTGATGATTTCTCTAGGAGATGTTGGGTGTATCCAATCAAGAAGAAATCAGATGTTTTCCAGATCTTCAAAGATTTCAAAACGTGAGTTGAACTTGATTCAGAAAAGAAAATCAAGTGTTTGAGTACTGATAATGGAGGAGAATATACCAGTGACGAGTTTGATGCATTTTGTCAACATGAAGGCATCAAAAGACAGTTCACAACGGCTTACACACCTCAACAGAATGGAGTGGCGGAGCGGATGAACAGAACCTTATTGGACAGAACAAGAGCTATGTTGAGAACTGCGGGTCTAGACGAGTCATTTTGGGCAGAAGCAGTCAAAACCGCTTGTTATATTATCAATCGTCCTTCTTCAGTGGCGATTGATCTGAAGACTCCGATGGAGATGTGGACTGGGAAGCCGACAGATTATTCTCATTTGCATACATTTGGAAGTTCGGTGTACGTTCTGTACAATGAGCAAGAAAGATCAAAGTTGGATTCGAAATCCAGAAAATGTATCTTCTTGGGTTATGCTGATGGAGTAAAGGGGTTTCGCTTGTGGGATCCTACTGTTCACAAGCTTGTCATCAGCAGGGATGTTATCTTCGAAGAAGATAAAGTAAAGAGAGACAAAGGCACACCGAATTCAGAAACTACTATATTTCAGGTGGAAAATAAAACGGACGAAGGTCAAGGTTCTTGTGGAGCAGTACCAGAGCACGAAGAACAAGAACATGTTGAGTCTGAAGTTTCCAATGTGAGGCAGTCAACTCGAGACAGAAGACCACCAAGTTGGCTTTCAGATTATGTCATTGAAAGTAACATTGCATATTGTCTATTATCAGAGGATGGTGAGCCATCGAGTTTCCACGAAGCTACTCAAAGCTCGGATGTATCCTTGTGGATGATAGCAATGCAAGAAGAGTTGGAGGCATTAGACAGAAATAAAACTTGGGATCTTGTTACACTACCACGAGGAATGAAAGCCATTGGAAACAGATGGGTCTATAAGATCAAGCGTGATGGCAATAACCAAGTGGAGCGGTATCGTGCTAGATTGGTCGTAAAAGTGTATGCTCAGAAAGAAGGCATTGACTTCAATGAGATATTTTCTCCTATGGTTCGGCTTACAACGGTCAGAGTAGTGCTGACATTGTGTGCGGTGTTTGACCTACATCTAGAACAGCTAGATGTGAAAACGGCATTTCTTCATGGAGATCTTGAAGAAGAAATCTATATGCTCCAGCCAGAAGGTTTTGTGGAAAAAGGCAAAGAGAACTTAGTTTGCAGGTTGAACGAATCTCTGTACGGTCTCAAACAGGCGCCGATGTGTTGGTACAAGAGATTTAATTCCTTTATCATGAGCCTTGGATACAACAGATTGAGTGCAGACCCTTGTACGTATTTCAAGAGGTCTGGTGATGATTATATCATTTTGCTGTTGTATGTGGACGATATGTTGGTAGCAGGCCCCAACAAAGATCAGGTCCAAGGATTGAAGGCACAGTTGGCTAGAGAATTTGATATGAAGGACTTGGGACCAGCAAACAAGATTCTAGGGATGCAAGTTCACCGAGACAGAAGTAACAGAAAGATTTGGCTTTCCCAGAAAAATTATTTGAAGAAAGTCTTGCAACGCTTCAACATGCAAGATAGTAAGCCAATTTCGACCCCTCTTCCTGTTAACTTCAAGTTATCCTCCGAGATGTGTCCTAGCAGTGAAGCAGAGATGATGGAGATATCTCGAGTACCATATGCATCAGCAGTGGGAAGTTTGATGTTCGATATGATCTGTACAAGACCGGACATTGCTCAAGCAGTGGGAGCAGTTAGTCGATATATGGCGAATCCTGGAAGAGAGCATTGGAGCACTGTTAAGAGGATCCTTAGATACATTAAGGGTACCTCGAATGCTGCATTATGTTATGGAGGATCGGATTTTACACTCAGGGGCTATGTCGATTCAGATTATGCATGTGATCCTGATAAGAGAAAATCTACTACTGGTTATGTGTTTACACTTGCAGGAGGAGCAGTAAGCTGGGTTTCAAAACTGCAGATAGTTGTGACGTTATCTACAACAGAGGCAGAATACATGACAGCTACTCAAGGTTGCAAGGAGGCAATATGGATTAAAAGGTTATTGGAGGAGATCGGGCACAAACAAGAGAATGTTCCTTTGTTTTGTGATAGTCAGAGTGCCTTGCACATCGCAAGGAATCCAGCTTTTCATTCCAGGACTAAACACATTGGAGTCCAATTTCACTTTGTGCGGGAAGTAGTAGAGGAAGGAAGCGTGGATATGCAGAAGATCCATACGAAATAAAACATAGCTGATTTTCTGACCAAGCCAGTGAACACTGATAAGTTTGAGTGGTGTAGATCCTCAAGTGGTCTAGCGGAAACGTAAGCAGCAGGGAATGGCAAGATTGAAAGGATGTGTTGAGATATGTTTGATTATCAATCTAATCTCCAAGTGGGAGAAATGTCGACAAGAATTTTAAATGAGGTGGGGACAATATGTTTTGAAATATAAAAAACGTGGGAGAAGGAAATTTCGAGGAATTTTCAGAAGACGCGTTTTATATGTGTCCTCACACTTACAGAGGCTCTATAAATAGAGCTCCCCCCTTCATTCTGAAATCATCCATTCTTCAAGTTTTCTCTCATCTTATAACATTCTATAATATTTGTGAGGTGTTTGTTCTCCTGTATTAAGAGAGTGTGTGTTCTCTTTGGAAACACAGTGAGTGAGTTGTACACCACAAAATATTATAGTGGAAATTCTTTTCATCTTACCCGTGGTTTTTACCTTAATAATTTTTTAAGGGTTTTCCACGTAAATCTCAGTGTCCAGTTTATTCTTTATTTTCGGATTATTATCTCAAATTCCGCACGTGGGACCAACAGAACTTTCATGGAAGATCTGAATATTTACTAAGTAATTTCACCTCATTTTGGTACCATATTTTCGAATTTATGCAACTTAATGCAACTGTATTCTTGAAAATTTGAATAGCCACTTTCCCTTCTTTTAAGCGCATTATTCACCACCATTAGACTTCCGTCAATATCAATTGTGTTACAACCATTTAATGGTTGCATTATGACATTAAATAAGCTTTTAATAGCCTTAAAATCGAGAATAACTGCAACTCATTCAGATTCCACTTCCTTCCTTATAAATGGTAGAATAACACTTGATAGAAAACACACCCTATATTCCATTATCAAGAAGTCTTCTTCATTGTACAAAGCTTCAAATATAATATTCACTGTTCATAATATATTATTTTATGTTTTGATTAGCATGTCTAAAATGCAGCCAAAGTCAACTGTTCAATGTTCGTATATAGCCTCTGTAAGAAACCTGCTTAAATTTTAGACGAGAATATCATACTATTCTTCATTGTTTTTGATTTTTTTATTGTACTTGTGAAAGTGTTGTCTGAATTCAGGCTCGATCCTACGGTTCAATTAGACGCTATCATCTCCAAAAAGTGACTGAATCTCTAGTAACGAAATTTCATTTTGTTCCTCCGAATTTTTGGAGCATAAATTTTGTAAGTGGTTTTTGCTTTTGTATATCTAAAGTTTGACACACTTATATATATATATATATCACAAAATTATGCACACTTATTTGTATGGTAAGTGCACTTACTTTATAAGTATGACTTAAATATATCGATCATGATATGACATGTGCCTCTTTTGACCATTACTTCGAACCGTTTATCGATTTATGATATTGAAATGTCGAATTGTTTTAATATCACACTGTTTTTTGTTATGATATATTCTTCACATGTTCGATTAAGGATATATGTATTTGTTCATTGAAAGTATGAAATAGATTTCGAGCACTGTTATGACATGACATGAAATGGTAAGAGAATTATTTTTTAAAATGTTAATATGGCCCTGATACGATGGGTAATAATAACCGTTATGTGGCTTTGACATGATGCTAAGAATAACCGTTATACGGCCATGATGCGTTGGGTAATAATAACAATTAACACCATAGAATACGAAATGAGTTTCAATGCTAATATATATGTTATATGTACGATTTTGATATGATGATTCTATGCTTGGTAATCTTTGAAAAATTTGTTCTTTGTACCATTTGATTAAACATCTTGTATATAATTAAAGATTATATATATCTTGTTATTTCGTGTTCGATCAACCCCCAGTTGCTGAGTATTTCACAAAATATTTATCCTTACACTCCCACCCAAATTTGCGCAAGGAAAATGTTGAAGACAAGGAGAAAGAACACTTTAGAGGATGGTTATGCAGCTCCATTTGATGGAAAAGAACATGTTTCTATACTTTATCTTTTGTTTATCATTGTACTCTTTCGCACTTTTGTGTTTTTCTATCACTTGTAAATATAATTATCTATTTTATGAAATAGACTGGTTTTAGTTATTTTTATCACTATTAGGCTTATTGTTTTGTGATTATGTGATTGTGAAATAATTCTAGATGTCTCCCGACTTCGGTCTCGTGGCGTGACATTGAAGTGGTATCAGAGCCGCTAGATTCATAATCCGGCTAGAGGTTTTGATAGAAAAAATTTGACAACGTTAGATTTTGGCAAAAGCTTAGTTCATTCCTATCCAAACTGAGCTCAGTGTTAACAGTTTTAGAAAATCTTATGGGACTCTTGCGTAGGAAACTCGAAATCTAAATTCTGCCAACTGTTTCTTAATCCTCACGACTTGTTCTTTCAGTATTTATAAAGATCTCCTAAATCTCAATATTTGGTAATTTTTGGAAAAAATTTGTTTGATTCTTGTATTGTGTCAAATGATCTTAACTTTGATTGTTTGCAGATTATTTGACATATTCATTGATTGATTTAATGTTTGAACCACTATCGTTTCTTGTATCTGCATCTATATCTTATAAACTTGCATTTTAATATAAAATGGATGGAAGATCCATTCGAATGTGCGTTGTTGTTTGCCGTTTTTGTTGTAGTGGATACCCTAAAGACACATCAGTCAAAAGAGATCTACGCAAATATCAATCAATAACATAAAATAAATCAAAAATCTAATCAATCCAATATGCAAACAACGATCAGAAGTTTGGCCTTATTATGGTTCCAGTCATAAAATGACTACTCCATAAAATCAAAAGTAGACAAAAATCTAATGTTTGAATTCATGAAATTAAAGAAATAAAAATAAGAAATATCGACGATGGCGCGTGAATTTTCTCATCCAGTGCATCTTCTCCTCTTTGTTCTTCATGTCTCGATAAAGAAAAATCCCTTGAGATTGTAGTCTTTTTCATGTATATCGGAGAGAGAGAGGATAGAGAATAATTTAATTCAAAAATAAATCTCCTCCTTCTATGATATGATGTAGTCTATCAATAAAGAAGATTGAGTTTTTAATAAATAAAAAATCTATCAAATCTTTCTTTATCTTAATTTTAAAAGTATTCTCTCTCCAAAATATTCAATAAATCAAATACCACAATTAAGATTTTTAAATATGGTATTTTTATCATTAAATTTGAACTCCTTCATGTAGTTACAAGGCAGAAGTGAAGCATATACAAGGAATGGTCACGCCTTGTTCCAGGACAGTTACAAGACAGGAGTGAAGCAGACATAATACGTGGTCACGCCTTGTTCCAGGACCTCTTCTGTTTTTGTCCTTTTTCCAAAACTACATCTTAGCAACTTCAAATGTTATAAAAATCACCTTTATAGCCCAAATTTATTCCAAGATCATAAAAATTCCTCGATTTTATCTTATATATTCTTGGATGATGGGAAAACTTTTTGTCAATTATTTCCTTCATTATCGAGAATCTTTCCTACTTGACATTAAATTCTTTGACCTTATCTCCAAAATTAAACTTATTACACATTTTAGTCAAACTTATAAACAATAAAAAATATGATGATTTAAGAGTAAATCTCGGGGTAAAAAATTTCAGATAAGCACGAATACGATAAAATAAATTCCTAAAACAGTTATATAATTCGTTCTTATCACCCTTAATTTAATCACATTATTGACCATCGTTACACTTTCATCAATATCAATTGTGTAACAGCCATCGAATGGCTGCATTATGATCTTAAATAGGCTGTTAATAGCCTTAAAATCGAGAATAACTGGAGCCCATTCAGGTTCACTTCTTTCCATATAATAATAAACTAACACTTAGAAAGCACATCATATAGACCACTATCCAGAACTCTTTGTCGTCTCTATAGAGCTCCAAATCTAATCTTCACATTTCCGAATATATTATCTTATATTTTGAATATCATATCCAAAATTCAGTCAAATTCAACGACTCAATTTTTGTATATAGCCTTCGTAAGAAAGCTGCTTAGATTTCAGGAGAGAATAGCATGCCTAATGTTTCTCATCCGTAAACTGATCCAAATGACATCCAAACCCAATCTACATAGATCACATTTTTTTCACTTACTTGTGAAATAGCTATCTGAATTTAAGATCGATCAAACAGTTTAATTAAAAATAAACGTCTCTGCAAAGTGCTTGAATTTCTGTGACGACCTAATTTTTGGAGAATAAATTTTGTAAGTGGATTTTGTTTTTGTATATATATGTATATTTCACAAAATTATGCACACTTATTTTGTACGGAAATGCAATTACTTTGTAAGTTTGACGTAATTCGATAGATCACGATATGGTATGTTCTTCTTTTGACTATTACTTCAAACTATTTGTTGATTTATGATATCGAACTGTTGAATTGTTTTAATATCAAACCGTTGTTTGGTTATGGTATTCTTGAAAATTTTGGTTGAGGATATACGTATTTGTTCATTGAGAGTATGAAATAGGTTTCGAGCACTGTTACGACTAGACTTGAAATGGTAAATGAAATATATTTGAAAAATGTTTATATGGCCCTGACATGGTGGATAATAATAACTTTTATATGGCCTTGACATGGTAGGTAAAAATAATCGTTCTGACACGATGGGTAATAATAACTATTATATGGCCCTGATACGATGGCTAAGAATAACAGTTAAATTGTCCTCACACGGTGGGTAAGAATGATCATTATACGGCTATATATTTTTTTATGTATGACGATTTCGATAGGATTATATTATGATTGGTAATCTTTGAAAGATTTGTTCTTTGTACCCTTTGATTAAACATCTAGCACATCATTAAAGATTATATATATCTTGTTATTTTGTATTCGATCGGCCCCCGGTTTCTCAGTATTTGACCAAATATTAAACCTCTTACACTCTCATCCAGATTTGAGCAAGGAACAAGTTGAAGATAAGGTGCAAGAAAACTACTGCAGATGGTGATGCAGCCCCATTTGACTAAGAAGAACATGTTTCATTACTTGTAATTTTGTTTATCATTGTCCGCTTTCACACTTTTGTCTTTTTTGATAATTTGTAAAGACAATTACCTATTTTATGAAATATACTGATTTCGGCTATTTTGATCACTACGAGACTTGTTGCTTTGCAGTTGTGTGATTGTGAAACAACGTCGGATGTCTCCCGACCCCGGTCCTAGGGCATGACAGAGGATATTATTTTTGTACGAATAATAAATAAAAAAGGGTAATTTTCTTGCTAATGAATGGAAAACATTGAGCATAAAGAAATCCAAGGGCATGTTTGAACGAAGTTATTTGAATTTGAAGGAATAATTTGATAGATGATTTTTTTTATTAACTTTGTTTTGCAGAAACTTGAAATCTACTGTCTTGGTTTATTAATAAGCTATTTTAAAAAGTGTCCCCAAACTAATTTTTAGAAGCATATTTTTAGTATTTTAAATTAACAAAATGATCCTAAAATATGCTGAAAAATAAATGCTGCATTTTCTCATAGTATTATGTTTTTTTTAAAAAAAACTATGATCCAATAAGATCTTATAATACAAAAAATATTAGTATCTTAAACTTCATTATCATATTTTATCCAAACATCGTATCTTTAAAATAAGGCCTTATACCTAATAAGTACCTAAAATTTGAATATAAAAGGCCTTAAACCTAATAAGTTCCTTAAATAAGATTATTCAAACGCCTCAAATGGAAGGAAATGGAAATCAAGTAGATCATGAATATCAAATATTTGGATTTTAAATCGTTTCATTCCAAATGCATCCTGATTTACATACCAAATCTTGTTCTTAGTTACTCCCAAAGTCATGTAATATACAACGTAACCATGCATATGATAAATTTAATAATTATTTTTACAACTTTTTACGATTCAGGAAAGTATATCGATTATGTTTTTATTTCAGTACTCAGTGCACTCAATGCTGTTATCCAAATTTACATGCAAATATACTGTTTATCCGGCTCTGAGCTATCTTAGACTAGAGTAGGTCTTTTGTGAGACGTTTTCACGAATCTTTATTTGTGAGACGAGTTAACTCTATCGATATTCACAATAAAAAGTAATACTCTTAGCATAAAAAGTAATATTTTTTCATTGATGACCCAAATAAGATATACATCTCACAAAATATGACCCGTGAAATCGTCTCACACAAGTTTTTATCCTTAGGATGAAAGAAAGAAAAGTTGTTAGAGAAGCCACTTTGCATTTTTTGAGAGATGTTTGGTCCTTCCGTCGTGGTGAAGAGTGCCTATATTTATTTTTTGTGTTGTATTATGATTTTTGCTGTTTATGATATAGTCCGTGGAACCGTTGTTCTCCAACATAACTCATGTAACAACAAAATAACGACACAAGTTTCATGCGGTAGTAGGTCGAGACCTTGTGTGTATATAGACGACACATACATATGAATGAGGTGTGTGCTAGATTGTACGTGTGCTAACACGACAACTGGTGCTGTCGGTCGGAGTAGAGAACGAGGTAACTAAATCAGAGCATTTGAGACGGGCACATGGGAAAGCATGCCATTTTCGTACTCTTATGTTTATCTCGGAATCATGACGTAAGGCTTGGGGCCCGAAAACTTATGATCTCGTGGCTTTGATTGCACGCATTCATTTCTTTTGAAGTCGCAAGCAAATATGATGGGACCCGTGTGAGTTGGTCAAGTCGGGGGCGTCCAAGAACCCAAATTTCCGTTCTTTCCTTTTACGAGCAGGAGTAGGGCTGGGAAAATATATCGAAATATCGAAATATCGAAATATCGTATAGAAAAAATATCGAAATTATCGAAAAAATCAATATACCGAAAATTTCGTACCGTACCGAAATTTTCGGTATCGGTATCGGTATCGGTATCGGTAAGTAAATATTTTTTTTTTGGTATTTCGATATATACCGAAAATAAATTTTTTTATTTTTTTTTTAAAATTTAAGTTCGGTATACCGAAAATATTTTCGGTATACCGACATTTTTTCGGTATACCGACAAAATTTTCGGTGTCGGTACGGTATCCGGTATGAACTTTTTCATATCGAAAATTCGGTATACCGAACATTCGGTATACCGAATTTCCGATATCGGTATCGGTATGGAATTCCATACCGATATTTACGATATACGGTATCGTAGTTCGATACGGTATACCGTACCGTACCCACCCCTAAGTAGGAGGACGTGATAGTGTCCCCCATGTGTGAGATTTAGGCAGATGGAGTTTGCCTTGTCGTATGTGATGTTCGTGCGATATTGTCCCATGTTACAGTTTGAAAGTGTCCCATTGGGATGTGATCTGTTCTGGAAACAGAGCCATATATATATACATATGTATGTATGCGACCAGTACTTGAAGAAATGGTTAAGAGGGGTGAAGTTGAGATGACATGACATGACATGACATTGCATATGATTGTGAGCTTCAAGACTTTTGATGAGCTATTCACCATATTTAAATTAAGGGGCCTTTGTATGAATCATTATTGATATGTATCTTGCCGAACATGACGTGCTAAATATTGCGATTCGAAGTTTCAAAGAATTCGACATGCATAGCAATGAAGTTGGAAGATATTTCAATGTTATTCAAGTACTAAATTATGAAGAGGATGTCAAATCGAGACCCCGGACCCGAGAGTCCCACGCTAGGACGGTCAAATATTACCGGCCCAGCAACAAAGCAACTGTCCAGAAGGCGAAGTTCAGAAACCTCCACGCTAGGGCGGTCAAAATATACCGCCCCAGCACGCCCAGTCCAGAAGAGTTGACGCTAGGGCGGCCAAATCTTACCGCCCCAACGCGCCGCCTACGTGAATAATTTTATTACCTAGTTTATAGTACAACTTAGTAAGGTAAGTAGATTTTTGATATTTTGTGATTTTGTAACAATATATGGACGAAAAATTGGTCATTGTAATTAATAAACATTGAGTTTTAATCATATTGATTGAGTTTTCTCTCTAAATTCAATGATTGGCTTTGTATACACCTTTGTGTGTTTCTCAAATCAAACTTATCAAAGTTTAACACTTTGTGGCGTTTGTCGATTGTTCCACACTCGGGTTGTCAAAGACGAGTTTTTTGAAGGTTCATTTGAATTTCGATTGTTATCTTAATTAATATTTGTTGTTAAATTTTTCGTAATTCAGAGGTGAATATTACAAACTTACGTGTTCAAAAAAATCGAGACAACACAACCTTTTCTTTGTTTCATCGAATCGAGTGCGTGACTTCGTTTTTGAACGTGTTTGCTTTTTATGGTCGAAAAATCGCATGAATATATATATATATATATATAGATGGACCCTCCATGTTGCTGTTATGTCGATTTTATCAATAAATCGAAAACATTTCGTCTTATTATATGCATCCATCAAAATACATGTATTTTTATCTTATTTTTATTACATAAATCGTGCAAGACGAGTTAGGGTGATCTTGGCATTACTACAATAGGTCTTCAAGCAATAGACAAAGCCATATTTGTTATTGAGGTTTACTGTTAGAAATGTTGGCATTTTCATGTGGTGTTGTCGTGTAGTGATCGAGTGGTAGGATACTCTCGATTGGCGCTCTAAAGCCTTATACCGACAAACATGCAACTTTGGCTTAATATTTTATAAAAAAAATAATAATAATAATATTTGGCATATTTTACTTTAAATTAAATCTCGACCCCTATGGTCACGTATAAAATATATTTAGGGGAAAATTATGGGAAAAAAAATATAGTTTTAGCCGATAAAGCTTTAATAACCAGACAAAGAAGGTTGAATGTTCAACTCATACGCTATAAAGGTAACCTATTCTCCTACTTAATTTTAATTAAATAACAATTAATATGTAGGATGAAAAATAAATATGCAAATAACAAAATAAGTAAATGATTATAAGAAGGCATCAAAGACATTATTCATTTGTAAATTGAAAGGGTAATTCCCAATTGAACCAAATAATTGAGAAAAAGAGTAGTCATGTCTTCCCTTCCACAAATGTGTATTCAAAATCTTGATCCACTAATGCACCTATCCTTTCATTTTCTTCCCTTTCTCTTTGAAATGAAATATCTTGCATGCTTTGTTCTTCAACTTTTAGCTTTACTATAAAAGTGGGAATTTGATAAGATCCCTAATAATTCAAGGCTAATAACTTTTGATTGAAATGTACTTATGGACATGACACCTTTTTTTTTTTTTTTTTTTTTTTTATCCCAAACCAATTTTATAACCCAAATCGCGTACATCTTTTAAAACCAAAGCTGCCTTTGATGCAAGAGTCGATCCATATAACCTTCAAAGTTGGTTATGAAGCATATCTTCTAATCTTAAACAGAATCATCTCTTTCCGACTCGCAAAGCATATGTGATAGGAACGGTTAAGGGAGTTTACGTGTTTAGAATGGAGGTTGAATAAACACTTAGGATTTTTTTGATTTCTTTTTCAAATATGAATCAGTTTTTTGAGGAACTGATCTTAAAATCTTGTTTGTCGATATAAATCAGTCAACTGATAAAAGTGTGGAAATAGACTGAGATATAGATTGAATACTGAAGGGTAATATAATGTAAAACTGAAATGAACACGGGAAATTTTATTGATGTTCGAAGACTTTAATTGTTCATATGACACTCCTTCTATCACGATGATAGAATTAAAAGACTTTGATATTTTGCAACAAATTGTAATAATCCACTTCAGTTGGTCTTACACACTTCCAAACTGAAATTCTTAGTCTGACAACTCTTTTACATTCATAAACTGAAATGCTCTAACTGTTAGCCTGAATGCTACGAATAAATACAATGAATTTTAGAGCTTGAGTGTGCGATCTGTATATTGAGGAAATACTCATGAAAAGTATCGCGTCTGATTGAATATTAAATTGCTTGATTGTTTCATGTGTTTTCACTAGTCTTCTTCAACTGATTCGACCAGCTATATATAGTCTTCGATCTCAATGATCGTATTGAATGCATTTAATGACAAATATCCGTTGAATCGTCGTCTAGTTACTTTATCTGACAGTAGTACGAGGTATTCAGGCTGTTCTGTTATGATTCATATGTTCTGCTTTAGTACGATCTGTCAGTCAGTCTGCTGATATTTCAACTGATGTCCTATCAGTTACGAATTCGTCAGTTTATAAGATCTTTCAAGTTCAGCTTTAAACGAAGCCTTTAGTTACGATTACTCGATTGTTCGATCAGTTATATCCTACAGTTCTTTTTCGGATTAATTTATCAAACTCTGAAACTTATAATATTTCAACAATATGTCACTACGTTAGCTTAAACTTATCGAAAATTCCGGATTGAATTATGGTCGATATATATGGCTCAACTCCCAAGATATGCCATCTGATTGGATCATCATAATTGAAATAAGAGGGTGAAATTTTATAACCAAAAAAATGAAATAAAGAGGGTGTGATTCTGGCCAAATGAGAAAGAAATTATATAAATGCCATGTTCCAAATCCCGTCTTATTACGTTTGTAACAACATTGGATCCAACGAGCGCACAGTCCTAAAAGGCCGTAATAGTGTGCTCCATCCATATTATATGAATATTATTACGTCACATGCATTTTGATCTATTCGAAAAAGATTTCAGAAAACCTATATGATTGGCCCTCAACACAGACCAATTGTTTGAGTACATTACGCATTTTCATGGCTATATATACATGTCTTTTCAAAGTCACTAGATTTTTGAATAATTGGTAGTAACGATTTATAACTTATCTGATATCAAAATTTGAAATTTTCGATGAGGTTTTGAGTTGAAAACTCAATTATAATAAATATTTCACCAGCTAGAAAAATTATGTTTATTTTTTCCCATAATTTTCAGGTTTTATGCTTTTATTAAAAATAATGGTGTTTTGTGAGCTTCTTAATGTAAAAAGTGTTTAGAGAAGCCAAAACCCACAAGTATAAGAGTGATGCTACATGTACATCCATATTTGTACAGCACAATAAATTCAATGCAAAAATTCAATTTGTCAAAAGTTCACTATATATGGAATACAAAATATCGCGATATAACAGTAAAATCTCGCGATATAATGGTTGTAAATATCGCTGTAACAATATATTGGTTGTACCTTTATCATTATTCCAAATATAAATCTAATTGTCACGTTTTCTACTCAAACTTTCATTTCAATCTTTTTTTTTAAATTTTTTTTAATAATAATGAACAAAATATCTTTCCTGTTGTGAAAAAATAAAAATTTACAGTAAAAAGTAAAAATCTCAAACTCTTAAAATTATCACACTACACACTTTATAATATTTTTCTCTCAACTCAATTGTGATTTTCTTCACAAATGAGAGATCTATTTATAGAAAATTTTTACAAATAATCCAAAAATAAAATACATCATTACCTACATCATCACACACTAATTTTCAATATTCAACNTTTTTTTATGAAATATGTGTTTATATAATTTTGAGAGAATTCGAAATGAGTCTTCCTAAAATATCCTTTTGACCAATTGATTTTATGTACGTTTTCTTGGAACAATAATTTAAAAATAAAAAATATTTTTCAATTCTCTCATATCTCTCATATTTTTAATCATCTCATATTTTTAAAATGGAACAATAATTTAAAATAGAACAATAAATATTTTTCAATCCTATCATATTTTTAAAATGTTTGTTTTACGTACCTTTTCTTTCAATCCTCTCGTATCAATCACCCAACTAAATAATAAAAAAATATTTAATAATTAACATATATTATAAATATAAGTGCGGACGCTCGTCCACGTAAGCGAGCGTCCGCGTTTTGTCCACGTAGAGTGTCCGCGCTTAGTTTTGCAAAAAAAAAAATTAAATTATTTTTGAATTTTTTTTATTTTTACATTAATTTTAAAAAAAAACCCGTTTAAACAGACAATGGTGACCATATTCCTCCCCTCTTCTTCTATATAAGCCCTCAAAGCTTCCACCGCTTCTACAGCTCAGCCTCTCAAACTCCCTCTATAAACATATATGTATACATACATCTATACATACACAACGAGTTCACCAAGAGCTTCCATTTTCTGTGCTGAAAACCATGCCTGAGGCGCCAATGGAAGTTCCGAATCACACTGAATATAGTGTGGCTGAAAACAACAAGAATAAGCTAGAGTTCATCGAGGAAGCCACCAAGAATGCTGATGAGATTCAAAGGAAAGTTCTCGCTGAAATCCTGTCCAGGAATGCCCATGTTGAGTATATGAAAAGGCATGGCCTTAATGGGCGGATTGACAGGGAAACTTTCAAGAGAATCATTCCTGTCATCACTTATGAGGACATTTTGCCTGATATCAACCGCATAGCCAATGGGGACACCTCTCCCATTATCTGTTCCAAACCCATCTCTGAATTCTTGACGAGGTGTGTATGAATTTGATATGAAACTTGAGTTTTAAACAAGTTGAATATTTATTTTGGGTTGTTCTTTGTGCAGTTCTGGGACGTCAGGTGGGGAGAGAAAGGTGGTGCCCACCATTGAAGAGGAGATGGGGAGAAGATCATTGATTTACAGTCTTTTAATGCCTGTGATGAGCCAATTTGTGCCTGGCTTAGATGAGGGAAAAGGAATGTATTTCTTGTTCATAAAATGTGAGACCAAGACACCAGGTGGGCTACCAGCTCGCCCTGTTTTAACCAGCTATTACAAAAGCTCCCATTTCAAGGACAGGCCTTATGACCCCTACACAAAATACACTAGCCCGAATGAAACCATTCTTTGCCCTGATTCTTACCAAAGCATGTATTGTCAGATGCTTTGTGGCCTTTGTCAGAACAAACAAGTCCTCCGAGTTGGGGCGGTCTTCGCCTCCGGGTTCATCAGGGCTATCCGGTTCCTGGAGAAGCACTGGACCCTTCTTTGTCATGACATCAGAACTGGAACCCTCAACTCCATGATCACTGATCAATCGGCGAGGGAGGCGGTGATGCGGATCAACAAACCCGACCTGAATCTTGCTGATTTCATCGAGGCCGAATGCAGGAAGGATAGCTGGCAGGGAATCATCACCAGGTTGTGGCCTAATACGAAATACATTGATGTTATTGTGACGGGGACAATGTCACAGTACATACCGACTCTCGAGTTTTATAGCAATGGATTGCCTCTTGTGTGCACAATGTATGCTTCTTCCGAGTGTTATTTCGGTGTGAATCTCAACCCCCTTTGCAAGCCTAGTGATGTGGCTTACACTCTTATCCCAACCGTGGCCTATTTCGAATTCTTGCCGGTGGAACGTAACAATGGCGGCATGCTCAAGTCCCATAATGATCAGAAGGAACAACAAGATTTGGTTGACTTGGTTGATGTCAAGATTGGACAGGAATATGAGCTTGTCGTCACCACTTATGCTGGTAAAATTCAAGAGAATCAGTAGTATATTCTTGAATGGTTTTGTTGAATAAAGATTCTCATGATGTTTTCTTTAACTATATTTCTATCTTATTGCAGGGCTGTATAGGTATAGAGTTGGCGATGTGCTTCGGGTGGCAGGTTTCAAGAACAATGCACCTGAATTCAACTTCATTTGCAGAAAAAATGTAGTCTTAAGCATCGATACCGATAAAACTAATGAAGTTGAGCTGCAAAATGCTGTCAAGAATGCGGTCAGCCATCTGATGCCATTCGATGCATGTCTCTCCGAGTACACGAGCTACGCCGATACCACCACAATCCCAGGCCACTATGTCCTATGTTGGGAGCTCAGCCACAAAGGCAGCTCCCCGCAAATCCCTGCATCGATATTCAAAGACTGTTGCCTGACCATCGAAGAGTCCCTCAACTCTGTTTACCGCCAGAACCGAGTTTTCGAGGCTATAGGTCCTCTCGAGATCAAAGTGGTCGAAGTTGGGACCTTTGATAAACTCATGGACTATGCCATTAGCCTAGGTGCTTCGATTAATCAGTACAAAACTCCCCGATGTGTGAAATTCGCTCCCATCGTCGAGCTCTTGAACTCGCGGGTCGTGTCGACTTATTTCAGTTCAAAGTGCCCGAAATGGACTACTCCTGCCCTCAAGCAATGGACTGATATGAAATGAAAAAGCTTGAATTGTTTCTTTGATCAGTTAGTAGTATTAGAACTTGATGGCTCCTACTTAATTTAACCAATTATTGTTATGTCTCCTTTCTCTAAAATCAGCATAAGCAGCAGCCATGTGAACACCTATGTTTCAACAAGACATGGCTACCTATGTTTCAACAAGGTTTTATTTCTTTAAACTTAGGAACTCGCAACACAATACAACTGGAAGAAATAACATGCTAAAATTGTCTTAAAACTACAAAATTAAAAATCTTAACTAATTAGACAAGTATGAGATATGAATTATAAATCAATACATATAGATAACATAATTGTCAGTCGCTAGACGAAAATATGATCAACCGCGCTCTCATTCTATATAGGGGTGGGAAAAAATACCGAATTGAACGAGATTATCGTATCAAAAAAATACCGAATTTACCGAATTTTCGGTATACCAAAGATTTCAGTACGATACGGTATCAATACTGAATTTTTCGGTACAGTAACGGTATGCAATTTGAAAATTTCGATATGAATTTTCTTATACCGTAATTTTCGGTACGGTATACTGTATATAATATTCGGTACGGTACGATATACCACCCCTAATTCTATACATCAAATAGTTAGAAAAACGAAGTTTATAAATGCATAGTGTAATTTATATAAAATAAATTGAATTAAACTTTGAACATAACATATCATATGATAAATACTAAGTTTGAGTAACAGTGGCTTCAAAATACTTTTAATTGTTCATTAATATTCAAATCTCACACTATCCCCCATAAAAGGATGCATAATGAATATTATATCCTTCATTACATGTCATAGATGTATATTTTACTTCATCCAACATGTCTTAGAGACTCTTTAAAGTTAAAGATAAGATAATAATATATAGATAAATAGTCTAATATAATAATAAATAAATAAATAATGATAGTTAGTATAGTACTTGATTTGATTGAGTTGTTTGATTTGATAAGATGATAATTTATCATTTTGTCCTTTTATGAAAGTATCATTTGATAAGTGAGATATGATAAAAAAAAATGATGTATTATCAAAGTGATGGT
The DNA here is from genome assembly GCF_012295235.1 of Primulina huaijiensis. Lineage (NCBI taxonomy): Eukaryota > Viridiplantae > Streptophyta > Magnoliopsida > Lamiales > Gesneriaceae > Primulina > Primulina huaijiensis. The sequence goes on from NC_133312.1 coordinate 19,475,817, forward strand.
ATATGAAAATATATCGATAATTAATAATATCTGATTAATCATATCTTGTTTGACGTACTTTGATTATGAGTGATGCAAAATTAAAATTATACATGATGTACCGTAAACACTCTTTTATGTTGACAAAATTCCAAACAATACAGTCAGTACTATACGCACAACACATTTCGAAGTTGCATCAAAGAAGCAATTGTGTTAAAAGAAAAGATGTTAACCAAGATACAGTGCGACAAACTGGAAAAATTAGTTAAATAACTTCGGTCAACTCTTTTTTTAAGAAAATGATCTCCTCAAGTGTTGTGAAAGTGAATCATGATCTTTGGTCAATGCAAAAGTCTCGACCCTAGATGACGAAGTTTGTCTCGGAGTATTTTATTTTTTAACATCGGAAAATTAATGTCATGTGATAATGGATAACTTCAGTAAATTATTCTTGCATTACATTTATCAATCCTAATAGATATGTGTGGTATTTTCACTTTAATGTGTTAGTTGTGACAGATAAAATTAGAACGACACAAATAATATATAGAAAACCTTCTTTTCAGAGATTTCAGATAAAATTGGAACAGAAAATGTTTATTTATAAATTTATTTATTTATTTATAATTATAATATTATAAACAAATGTTGCTTTATCTGTAAAACCCTGTGGCTCCATTCTTTATTTTTTGTTTTATTATAATAATAAGTGAAGCAAACAATCCGAATCTTTGACTCATCTAATTGCAGTGCACTGTGCAGTCCCGCTGGATTAAAGAGAATTCCACATATCACTATTGATGGACAGTGGTTCGAGACAAGTAAATTAATTATAACAAAATTAACGTGGAGTCGTCTATCAACTTTTTGAACTATGAAAGATATTATTTTTAATTTTTAAAAAAAATTTTATTATATATATGAATATGATCGTACGTTTTTCAAATATAAGTCCGTGAGACTTACACAAATAATTATGTATTATGATTATTGTGTTTTGTGAAGTTACATTTCGGGTCCTAATTATGTGAATATAGAAGGTATTATTATAAAACTTTTATATTCCATAGGATCTCCCGATTTTTATAGGATTGCATTGAATAGTTGGATTTGAAGTTAAGTATTTGAAATTTAAATCTATAATTATGAAAACATTATTATTTGGATTATAGTAGATTTCATATTCATTTCTGATGTGATCTCGCTGAAATGGGATGAGCCGGGTCGGAAGCTCCAACATATCAAATCAACAATTTATAATGTTTGGGGAATTTGATTGAAGATAATGGCTTCAACAGCACCTGCAAACAAGAAAAGAACTCGTGAATGGGCGCCGGAGAAGTGTTCGGCGTAGCCACTCCGATGCTTAAGTCAGCAGGTTGAAGATGAACACGAGCAATATTTGGGAGAAACTATGTATAATGTTTGAGAGTTCAAAGATTTCAGAATCCGTAAATGACATTAATATCTGCTATTTATAGTAGAAAACGAGGTAGGTACCTTGATTCCAGTGCCATCTACTAAGTATGGCAAGTCGATTGCCCATACCCTAGCTTCTGATGACTTCTACGACACTCCAAGCCCAAGTTGTTCTGACAGATTAGACGGCATGTATCAATCATACTCGAGTGTAGTTCAATTCTCGAGGTGGCTCGGGTGGTTGGTTACCCGGGTGCATGTATAAGAGCACGGGCTACGATAACTGCTCGGGAAGAGGAGAAGTGTCCGGGAAGCTGACCTCTATTCTGTGCTTTCCAATTGATATCCCGGGTCAATGATGACCCAGGCCCTTACAGGGGTATCACCACCCATCCCTAAAATAGTCGGGCTAGAGCTTGACTCGCTGTCCCGATCAGTCATATCTGTACTTTTGTTGGAACATAATTCGGAGTGAATATCCCACAGATGAAATGGGATATCGGGGTCTGATACAACCCGGGCTGAGGATGAGATGTCGGGACCTCACATCTTTCGGGCTTTAGATACTGTGTCGTTTAGTATTCTTGGGAAGTCCATAGGGTATCATTTATGACGCATGCGTTTTAGCATTAACTTTCTGCCGAAAAATCGTTTCGTATTCCGAGAATCAGATAAGTCTGACACATCGATATGTGTACATGTCCCTCCACATACCTGTTACAATTTCCTAGACTCGTTATGATCGTCCGATTTGATCTGGATCAACGGTGGAGATTGATTCCTTCTCCTTATATATAGTAACCCTCAATAGCAAATAATTATTTGAGAAGTATAATGGCAGGTTCAAGTAGCTCAAGGACTCTTGACATGTCTGAAGATTTGGGGGAATCTGCCTTGGAGGCTCGAAAGGCTACAATGGAAGATGAAGTCTTTCATAAAATTCTTTGCTACTGGGAAGAGCTTCAGGGGCTGAAGTTTCTTTACGAAACGGGAGAAGCTACTACTCCCAGATTAATAGCAAAAATGGCAAAATTTCGAGAATATTTGCACATATCCGAGTGGTCAGACATCTTTACTGATAGACATGTCTTCCAACTAATGCTTCGGAAAGAGAGGAGAATTCTCCATCAGATTGCTGATTCTGACAGCTTCCTCAAGACTTCCACCGGAGTTCTAACCAGTTGGTTGGGGAAATGGGAGGCTGCTGTAGAAGAGGAATACTTTGATGTAATCCGTGCTAATTCCTTTTAATAAAAAAAAAACGCTTCTTTGTTTATTTTTTTATTTTTTACTTTGCTGCAAGAATCTAACTTCATCAGTCGATATGTATATCACGAACTGAATATAATAACTGTCATAAGACTAACTGATAATAACTGATGAATGACAAACGGACATGCCAGCACCTAATATCACCCCTGTTTAAAATAAAGTATCGGGGTCTCACATCCCCCGGGCTTAACATAAAGTGCCGGGGCCTCATATCTCCCGGGCTTAACATAAAGTGCCGGGGCCTCATATCTCTTCGGCTTAACATAAAGTGCCGGGGCCTCATATCTCCCGGGCTTGACATAAAGTGCCGGGGCCTCATATCTCCCGGGCTATTGATGAGGTGTCATAATGACGCGTGCCCTTCCATACCAACGGTCAGGAACGTTGCGCATTCCGAGAAGTCGATAAGTCTGACACCTTAATAATTGCGTGTGTCCCTTCGTATACCCGCACAATTTCCTAGGCGCATCCTGATCATCCACGTGTGTTTGGATCAACGGCCGAGATCTGTTTCCACTGCCTATATATATTAGGCCTCCAGTTTTCGAAAAAACACTTACAAATTTAAAACCTCGGCGAAGCCCTTGCAAATTTTCTCCCTGAGGCTCCTCCGTGTAAAAATACTTAGCTTCGACGATCCTCAACCATCTTCCTCCCAAAAACTTGTAAGTTCTTCCTTCATACTATGTTTAATTCAACCTCTTCAACCTCTGGAGCGAATGCGCGAGGCTCTCCCAGTGATGAGTCCACCGCGATGCGCTCTGATTTTCCTCCGTCTCCTCCTCTCCGTTCTATCACCCAACCTTCCAAAAAACCCTCCGCTCACCATACTAAACCAATCTCCTCTAAACCCTCATCTTCTAGCCATGCCCGAGCTCTTGCAAAGAGCAAGGGTAAGGGTAAAGCCCGGGCCTCGAGCCCTCCTTCTAACGAGACTCCGAGAGCTCCCTGGTTCTCCTCCATAAGAAGCACCCTGCGCTCGGGGGCAGAAGAGGAGCTCCGGGCCATGGGTTGTATCTCCTCTACTTTCTCCATACTGATTCCTGGTCCCTCTGATCGGGCATATCACCCCCCACCCGGTTATACTACATTTTTCCGGGATCAAGTTAAAAATGATCTCCGGTTTCCCCTCCTTTCTTTCTATATCGAGGTTGCCAAATTTTTTGGTGTGCCTGTTAATCAACTTCATCCCAATTCTTTCAGGATTATGGCCTCGGCCTATGTCCTTTTTAAAATGAACAACCTTCTCATCACCCCCATCATCCTTCATTATTACTTCACTAGTCGGCTCGGGGATAATGCATTTTCTCTGACTGCCCGGCTAAACGCCAAATTCCTTGATGATATCCCCTCTTCTCAGAAGGGTCGGAAAGGAAAGTATTTCTTTATCCGACTCTTGGGCCCCCTCCCCTGTCTTACCGGTTTCTCCCTTCTTTACCTCCTCAACCTACCATTCCTAAGGCCTATAAATATGAAGAACCCTACCTGATAAGCCAGCAATTAGTAGAGGGTAAAAAATACCCCTCCACTCCCCTTATCTCCACTGATAACCTGATAGCATACGGTTTGAGCGCCCGGGCCGAGGACCCCCTGGACCGGGTAATCGACGAAGTTGCAGGCTCGGGTTCTCAATCCGGTAATGCATCTCTTTTCCCTTCTCTTATCTCTTGTTCTTTGTTTATACTTATTTAATTTCTCATAACCCCATTCCTCTTTATACAGATAATCCCAATATGCAGGCGGCCTTTGCCAAGAAGCGGGCAGCTGAGAAGGCGGCCCGAGAGAAGGAAATAGCAGCTCGCCGAGTAGCTGCTGAAGAAGAAAAGCAGCGGGCTGCAGAGGAGGCAGTCCGGAGAGCTGAAGCTGCCCAGGGTAAGACTCCTCGGGTAATGACTGAGACTTCGGAGGAGGATGAAGATCTCATTCCTCTTAGGCAGAGGAAACGAAAAGCTGCTGCGGACCCCGAGCTAGTCGTTCTCGAAGATCTCCCTGAGGACGGCCAGGGCACCTCCCGATCTGCCCAATCTCCTCCCCTCCGTTCTCCTCCAATGAAGAACCCGGTCAGGAGCTCCCTCTACCTGACCAGCCTTCTCAGGCCAATATCTTTTTTGAGGGGGCCACTGCTACCGGCATTAGGCGCCTCAAGCAAATACTTCTTCCTGCTGAGGAAGCGTTTTTGAAAAGCACCCCTGTGAGTGCCCGGTTCTTGGAGGGCTCAAACGATTTCTCTCTGTAAGTTCTTTTTTTTTTCCATTGTATTTGTATACATATATTTATCTTTATTTTCTTGTATAGGCCGCTCAAATGTTGGTCTCGGCCTTCGAAGAAGTGGCTGCGGTGGCCCGTAAAAAAGGTCACCAAGCCAAGGCCAGCCGAGATCTTTTTGGCAGAGTACAAGAGGAGATGGCCCGGGATACCCGAGCCCACGAAGAAAAAACTGCCAGCCTTCAGGCTTCTTTGGATCTGGCCAATCAGCAGCTGGCTTCTTCGAATATTTCCCGGGATGAGGGTTTGGCCCGGGAAGAGACCCTTCAAAGGCAGGTCTCCTTTCTTGAAGGCCGGGTTCGCTTCCTAGAGGATGAAGCTAGCACGCAGCAACATCGGGCCGTTATAGCCGAGGATAAGCTTAGGCTGTTGCAGCTGACTCATGAAGAGTGGCGGACTGTCTTCCTTCATTCCTCTGAATTTCAAGCAGCTGTTGAAGATAAGTCCTATAAGTACCTTAAAGTTGGCTTTGAAAAGTGTCAGGAGCAGTTTGAGGAAGAGGGTCTTATCCCGGCTGGTAAAGAGAGCTTCCCGGATATTGATAAGGCCATCGACTCCCTTCCTCAGGAAGATGCTGCTGACAAGGAAACCGAAAAGGCTCCTGAAGAGGTCGGGGAGCAGTCTACTCCAGTAGATTTAGAATAGTATTGTAATGTTCGTTACTCCTTGCTTGTAATTCCTGCCTTCGGGCTTTTAATGAACAGATTCTTTCCTTCAATAGTGTCTCGATTAATTTTTCAATACCCAAGTAATACCATTGTTTTTATGTAAACATCAAGAAAATATTTCAAGTGTTGAGAACTAGCCGGGACTTCTTAGTAAACAATTGAGATGAGAAAAACATATATTTTCGTACAAATGAATGTCCTTAGCGTGGATCCTGTCATGTTAAGAATAATCAGGGGGATTAACCCTTGGGCCGGGGAACATGTCCCGGGACTTGTGAATGGTCGAGGTGTGGTTCCCTGAGCCAGGGTGTAGTGCCCTGGGCTTTTAGAACCAAGGTGCGTAGCCTTGGGCCGGGGAACATGTCCCGGGACTTGTGAATGGTCGAGGTGTGGTTCTCCGAGCCAGGGTGTAGTGCCCTGGGCTTTTAGAACCAAGGTGCGGAGCCTTGGGCCGGGGAACATGTCCCGGGACTTGTGAATGGTCGAGGTGTGGTTCCCCGAGCCAGGGTGTAGTGCCCTGGGCTTTTAGAACCAAGGTGCGGAGCCTTGGGCCGGGGAACATGTCCTGGGACTTGTGAATGGTCGAGGTGTGGTTCCCCGAGCCAAGGTGTAGTGCCCTGGGCTTTTAGAACCAAGGTGCGGAGCCTTAGGCCGGAGAACATGTCCCGGGACTAAGATACGAATAATATAATACTTCTCTCTGAGAAAAACATATCTTTCATTATATCTTCAACCAATCCATTACATCTGTTTAAGCATAGTACTGCTTTAAATTAAATACATTCCAAGGCCTTTTGAGAGAGCGTCCTTGCGTGTCTTCTAAATAAAAAGATCCCGAGCTAACCCTCCGGGTAATTTTATAAGGTCCTTCCCACCGAGCTTCTAGTTTCCCAACATCCCCGGCAGGATTAACTTTTTTCATGACTAATCCCCTATTTGAAAATCTCGAACTCGGACCTTTTTATTGTATGATTTCATGACCCAAACTCGGTATTCTTCCATTCGAATTATTGCTCGATCTCTTCTCTCTTCTACCAAATCCAATTCCATGGCCCGACTTTGATCATTACTGCCTGGGTAAGATTCTACCCGGGGAGAAATTTGCCCGATTTCAACAGGAAGGACTGCTTCAGAACCATATACCAAGTTGAAGGGAGTTTCTTGAGTAGGTGCTCGAGGAGTAGTTCTGTACGCCCAGAGAACACTAGATAATTCTTCCACCCAGTCTTTTCCCTTGCCTTGTAGCCTGGTTTTCAATGCTTGTATAATAATTCTGTTAATAACTTCTGTTTGTCCATTAGCTTTAGGTTAGGCAACAGAAGTAAAAGACTGAGTGATTTTCATTTCATGACACCAAGATATAATTCCTTTGCCCTGAAATTGTCTCCCATTATCTGATATTAGTCTTCTGGGCACTCCAAACCGGCACACAATGTTCTTCCACAAAAATTTCAATACTTCCTGTTCAGTGATTTTAGCCAATGGCTCGGCTTCTACCCATTTGGAAAAGTAATCCACAGCCACCAACAAGAACTTCTTTTGAGCCCGGCAGTTGGGAAAGGGCCCACAATATCCATGCCCATTGATCAAAGGGGCAAGATGCCCAGATAGGCTTCATGGGAGTGGCCCGACTGTGCTAGAAGTTTGAGTGATGTTGACATCCCTCACAAGCTTGGACCATTCGAACAGAATCTTGGCTAAGAGTTGGCCACCAAAACCCGGCAAGCATCGTCTTCCGGGTCAAAGCCATTCCCCCGAGATGCTCAGCGCAACATCCCTCATGTATCTCTCGGAGAACATAATCCACTTCTCCTTCAGATAAGCATTTTAATAAAGGTCCCTGGAATGATCTTCTGTATAAGATTTTATTTAAGAGAACAAACCTGGGGGCTTGTCTCTTGATTTTTTGAGCCCGAGTTCTGTCTTCAAGTAATTCATTTGTTGTAATGAATTTGATCAATGGTGTCATCCATGAGACCTCGGGCACTGGTAACTTTTCTTCCTCGGTGGAAGGGACCAACCGGGAAACATGCAAGACTTCCCGGGTGCTGACTTCTGATAATGAAGCAGCCATTTTTGCCAGAGCGTCCGCCTCTCCATTCTCCTCCCGGGGTATTTTTCGATACTCCAATCCACAAAGATTGCTGCCTGGGTTTTTATGAGCTGTAAATATTTGAACATCCTATCATCCTTAGCTTCATAAGCACACTTTATCTGCTGAGTGATTAATTGTGAATCAGAATACAAAATAACACGGGAAGCTCCAATCTCTTGAGCAGCTCGCATTCCGGCAATGACAGCTTCATATTCGGCTTCATTGTTAGTCACCCGAGAATCAATCCTTAAAGCTAATTTAATCTTCTCTCCTGGAGGAGATATTATTACAACCCCTACTCCACATCCCGCAAGGCTAGATGCCCCATCCACAAACACCCTCCATACTTCCTCTTCATCGGGCTGCACCATCTCGGATAGAAAGTCTGATAAGGCTTGTGCTTTGATGGCCACCCGGGGTTTGTATTTGATATCATACTCTCCTAATTCCACAACCCATTTGATCATTCGCCCAGATACTTCAGAATGAGTCATGATCCTGCCTAAAGGACTATTCGTCAGGACAATCATTCGATGTGACAGGAAGTAAGGCCTTAGCTTCCGGGCAGTCATGATCAAGGCCAAAGCAATCTTCTCCACTTCACTGTACCGGAGCTCGGGTTCTCTCAANAGACTTGAAAGAAAGGATAACTCCTGTGTGCTGATCGGGAAATAAATTGAGAAAGGGAAGCAATCCTCCCAGTCAACTTCTGTACCTCTTTGACAGATCGAGGAGATTGCATGCACAACACGGATTTGACTTTCTCCTGATTCACCTCAATCCCCCGATCTGTCACTATGAATCCCAAGAATTTTCCACTTTTTACGCCAAAAATGCACTTGACCGGGTTAAGTTTGATTCCGTAATACACGAGAGTGGCAAAAGTTTCTTCTAGATCGACAATAAAGCTGGCAACATCCCGGGTATTACCCAGGATATCATCCACATAGACTTCCACGTTTCGTCCCAGCTGCTTCTCGAAGACTTTGCTCATCAAACGCTGGTAAGTAGCTCCTGCATTCTTTAATCCGAAAGGCATTACAATATAACAAAATGTACCTCCCGAGGTGATGAAGCTGGCTTTATCCTGATCATTCTTGGCCAGGGGGATTTGATGATACCCCTGGTATGCGTCCATGAAACTCAGTAATTCGAAACCCGAGGTGTAAGCCACCAATTGATCAATACGGGGCAGAGGATAATGATCCTTGGGACAAGCCTTATTGAGATCGCAGAAGTCTACACACATGCGCCACTTCCCGGCATATTTGGGCACTAATACCACATTCGAGAGCCATGTAGGGAATTGAATTTCCCGAATGTGGCCGGCTTTCAGAAGCTCCTTTACTTGCTCATCAATAACTCTGTCCTTTTCAGGACCAAAGTGTCTCTTTTTCTGCTTTATCGGGTGAGATCCCGGGAAAATATTCAGTTGGTGCTCCGATATCAGGTGAGAGATCCCCGTCAACTCCTTTTGGGATCAGGCAAACACATGAATATTAGCTTTTAAACAGTTAATCAAACTAACCCGGGTGGATGCACTGAGGTCCCGAGCCACCCGGATTTGTTGGCTTGGTCCGACTTCTATCATCTTCTGCTCCTCCTCTGCGACAAAATGCACCTCTCCTTTCTCCACCACTATTCATCCTACTTCATCCATTCTAGCTTTCTTCCCTTCCCTCTATGATTTGCTCTGATCCGCCCGGACTGCTTCTACATAGCATTTTCGGGAAGAGGGCTGGTCTCCTCGGACTTCTCCTACCCGGGCTCCCACAGGAAACTTTATCTTTTGATGGTAGGTAGATGCCACAGCACTCAATTCATTCATGCCGCCCTCCCTAGTATGATGTTATAAGATGATGGGGAGTCCACCACAGTGAAAGAAGTCATCACTGTTTTCTTGAAATCCTGGGAGCCCAAGGTTAATGGTAAGACAATCTCTCCTTCGGGGTACACCACATGGCCAGCAAAGCCAAAAAAGGCAGTTTCCACAGCTTCCAAATGATAACCCTGCAAGTCCATCTGCACAAAGGTATCTTTAAAAATTACATTTACAGAGCTGCCTGAGTGAACAAAGACTCTCAGAATGTCATAATTTGCCACCCGGGCTTAGATAACCAAAGCATCATTGTGGGGTAGATTCACCCCTTTTAAATCCTCTGGGCCAAAACTGATTGCTGCCTCGCTCTTTCTCATCCCATCTACCTCCATACACTCCCTCCTACTCCTCGACTTCCTCACTCGGTTGGAGTCTCCATCAGTAGAGCCTCCTGATATCATTTTTATCAACCCCGTAGCAGGGGGTGAATTCTTTTTTGTCTCAAGCTCGGGCTCTCTTCTCCTCCCGGGCTCTCCTCTCGGTACATTCCTCATGCATCCTCCTCGAGCGCTGGACCCTGGCCGTGGAGATGTCCATGGCAATCTCGGCCTCTTATTGGCTTGATTTTGTTCCGGGGAGGAATAGTTTCCCTTCAATGTTTTGCAATCCTCGGTGTTGTGATAACACATCTTATGGAGAGTACAAAATCCTTTTTTCTCAGGTCGGGATAATTGATGGTCCGGGGCCAAATCCTTACTGCACTCCTGGACCTCTCTGTCCCGGGCAATCTTAAGAGGCACATGGTGAGAGAAGTGTCCTGGATTATTCCTTCTCTGTCCTTTCTCCTCGGGCCTAGCTACTCGGTCTCCTCTTTCTTTCCTTACGGCTTCCCTCTTCTGCTTCTGAGCTTCCTCCATGTTGATGTATTTCTCTGCCCGGGATAATAAGTCCTCGAAATCCCCGGGCGCTTTTTTAGTCAGCGACTTAAAAAATTCACCCTCCCTCAAGCCTTGGGTGAATGCCGTAGTTTTTGTTTCAGTAGCGCAAGTAGGTACGTCCAAAGCCACTCTATTAAATCTTTTGATATAAGCCCTCAAACTTTCATCCGGGCTTTGCTTAACTTCGAAAAGACTAAAAACAGTCTTCTTGTATTTCTTGCTACTACTGAAGTGGTGTAGGAACGCCTTCTGGAAGTCTTTAAATGAATTAATACTCTGAGAAGTCAGTCCCTCAAACCACCTTTGAGCTGAGTCCACCAAAGTAGTGAGGAACACCTTACACTTGATCCGATCTGTATAACAGTGTAACATAGCCATGTTCTCAAATCGGGCTAGGTGCTCATCAGGATCCGCATTGCCATTGTAATCTTTTACTTTGGCTGATTTGAAGTTTCCGGGAAGAGGTTCCCGGACAATGATATCAGCAAATGGGCAACCCTTAGTAGTAGCTCGAGAGATACTACGACTCTCCAACTGCCCTTCCAGAACCTTCATTTTCTGCTTTAGTTCCAACAACTCCTCAGCCACGGTAGGTGATTTGGATCCTGCACTAGACTCCTCATCCTCTCCTCTCACTTTCTCCTCCCTCAACTCTTGCTCTTGCTCCTGCTCCTGCTCCTGTTCATTAACTTGCCCCCCTCCGGGTGGTGTAACTTGATGAGAAGTTTCTCTCCTGGCCACAGCCTTCTCCACCACTTCGGAGATTATTCTAGCCAACTCCTCCGGGGTCATAGTAATAAGATTGGGTCATGTGGGAGGAACACCACCACCTTGCCCCGAAGCACGCGCATTATTCCCATGAGCCCGGGAATTTTCTTGGTTAGTTCTTCGAGTATGAGTCATATCAACGCCTTAATCTCAAGTTTCCCACAGACGACGCCAATGATGTGATCTCGCTGAAATGGGATGAGCCGGGTCGGGAGCTCCAACGGATCAAATCAACAATTTATAATGTTTGGGGAATTTGATTGAAGATAATGGCTTCAACAGCACCTGCAAACAAGAAAGAAACTCGTGAATGGGCGCCGGAGAAGTGTCCGGCGTAGCCACTCCGATGCTTAAGTCAGCAGGTTGAAGATGAACACGAGCAATATTTGGGAGAAAATATGTATAATGCTTGAGAGTTCAAAGATTTAAGAATCCGTAAATAACATTAATACCTGCTATTTATAGTAGAAAATGAGGTAGGTACCTTGATTCCAGTGTCATCTACTAAGTATGGCAAGTCGATTGCCCATACCCTAGCTTCTGATGATTTCTAGGACACTCCAAGCCCAAGTTGTTCTGATAGATTAGACGGCCTGTATCAATCATACTCGAGTGTAGTTCAATTCTCGAGGTGGCTCGGGTGGTTGGTTACCCGGGTGCATGTGTAAGAGCCCGGGCTGCGATAACTGCTCGGGAAGAGGAGAAGTGTCCGGGAAGCTGACCTCTATTCTGGGCTTTCCAATTGATATCCCGGGTCAATGATGACCCAGACCTTTACAGGGCTATCAATTTCAATATGAAATTATTCTTTCAAATACTTTTTTTAAATTCAAATCTTTCAATCCCGACCCCATCATCTGCACCCCGTAGGAATTACAAGATTACCCAAGAGCGCCTTCGGCATCCAGTGGTCACAGACCGACTATAGAACTCTATTCAATAAGTGGAACGTATTAACTGTCCGTTTTCAGGTTGGACAGTAAGGGTTGGAGAAGGGCAATCTTTCATTCTTAAAACCAGCAGTCTTACTTCTGAAGACCAAAGAGTCGAGCACAAAAAAGGGAGAAGCTCTCTGTTCCTGTAAATAGACAGACATATTTATGTTCTTGCTAGACTTGATCATCTCATAGTTCTTTATGTATTCACCATTTTTTATTTTACTCGATAAGTCCCGACTTTCTCGATCGGTTTTCCACTTCATAAAAAAAATAGGCAGATTTGTTTGAAATCATTAACACGAACCATATCCTACAATCCAATTTGCAAAAAATACACACTGATTTTTAAAAAAAACAGTAAAACTGTGAAAACATGCTCTTACAGATTCTTTTATTATTCATAAGGGACAGAGAACATAAATGAACTCAGAAATTGCCTCACAATTAAAAACCAAACACGAACATTTGTTGCAGATTTCTTTACTTTCACTCAGACTCTACCCAGACAAATACATAGTTGAGATGTACAATGCATCAATGAAAACATTAATTATTTTCAAATATTATGATTTTTAAAATTTATTAATTAAGTTTTTTCTGATAAAAAAATATTTTTAATTAAGTTTTATAATCGGTTTCTATATATTTTTTTTAAAAAAAATTGAATGGATATTAAAATCAATATTATTTTTATTCAAAAATTTTATAATTGATTTCAAATTTTTTTTATTTTAATGGTTTGATCCATATAATTTTAAAATAAATTTGACCATAAATAAAAATATTATAATAAATAATATTATTGATTTAAGATAAATAGATGAGTCAATATGTTAGAAATACTTAAATAATTTATAGATAATGTTGAAGTGGGAGAGTAAAAATAATTTTAAAATATATTATGTGATATTATTAGATAAGAATTTAATTTGTTACTAAATGTGTGAGATTTATATACTTGTAGATCCTTGGAACTTATTATAAAATAGCAATCTGAAAATGATTTTTAGAACACTAATTTTATAATTATTATTCTTGCTTTTTTGGGTGTTTATAGAATCACAATAATTATCTAAATATGGTATTTTTTGTTATTTTTAAATTAATGATTTTTTTATATATTTTCTTCGTTATGGTTAACTAAAAATATAAATAAAGATAATAATAATATATATTTACTAAAATAAGTTTTTATTAACATATATAAACAGAACTTTCTGCCATGAATCCGTTGACCTCTGTTGTACAAACCACTGTCCTTTTGTTTTTTTTGCTGATAAGCATTATTACTTTTGTAAGAGTTGATACTGGATTTTTCTTTGTCGGGGTATTAATTTTTTAAAAAGAAAAAATAAAATACACATATTTTGACAGTAGTTTTAAGTTTAACCAATAAGTATTTACAAAATAAAATGATCAATAATTATAAACAATTATAAATTAAAAAAATCACTAAGTAAAAGTTTTAAATTATAATTTCAGTTCAAAGTCGTTTTTATAAAAATCTAGAAAATATTATTGAAAAAGAAACGTGAGGGCCCAAATTTTTTCTAGTGTCCAAAAAAATCTCAAAGTGTAGTGAGTTGGAGTTGAGCATGTACGCAACTCTCTTGCCACAGTTTATGTTAAGAAGTCGGGACATAATTTGTAGTCGGATGCAACATTAATTGCAAGTTTCTAGCAGTTGGTAACGATGCAATCGCGCGATGAAGCACATACTTCATTTTTCTATGGAATTTCTCGCCTTCCAAAGGAATTCATCACTGTGGTTCTCTTATTTCGCAATCTTCTTAAGAGCTTGATAAGTTGAACAGCGGTTCGGAGGACCTCACACTCGGATGTTGAAGGTTCTCTCATTTCGCAATCTTCTTTAATTTTAAAAAATATTTAAGATTGATCCAATGACCGATTAATCTGATTGTTATAAAAAAAAATTAAAGAAGGAAATAATGACTGAGATGATATCATAACTGCAGAATAATTAAATAAAGTTATCAATACTAACATTGCCACCTTGCCAACTTTGTATCACTCTTAAACATGCCCTAGGAACATTTAAGCTAAACAAACAAGTTATAATAAAATATAGTGGAGGGAAAATAAATCAGAAAGAGCCATATCATATGTATATTCTCCAATATCATTATCCAAGTCTCATTCTCCTTCTGCTGCTTCCCTATCTGAAAATTTCAATCAATAGATACAACATTATATCTAAAGTATGATGTACATGTATTTGCATCTCTACACGTTCTTTTATNACTTCATAAATAAAATCTTTGGATATACAATAAGTACCATGAGGTCCACGAGTCTAGTGGATCATGAAATTTATTAAAAAAATATACTGTATATTCTAAATATGCTCGTGGTAGATTCAGCATTATAAAACAAGGATAAATTTCGCTCGAGTTTCACACTAGTATCTATGATATAAACGTTATATTTCATTGGTAAGGACATGTGGATGTCCATTTACACAGATGTGTGATCAGTTGATGAGACATTGAACAATTATATCTTGAATAGTCCAAGTGTTTATCATTTATCGAGTGGAATAGTCTACTGTTATGGTTGACACTATTAGTCATTTGACCCGGGAAAAAATGTAGGCTATGTGTACTAGCATGTACTTTTATCCTTTTATCTACTCAACTGAGGATCGTCAGATGGCGAAGTTGGATGTAGTATTGAAATACGCAGGAGTCAATGCATTGTAGTCGAGAATTCACCACTCGCCTACGGGTGAAGATATCTTATTTGATCTGATGAGTTAATAGTGCAAGGATTCTCTGGCCAGAGCAAGACTTGTGCTTTAGAGAAATATGTTTTCTTAGTTGCACATATGATATCACTATTATTGCTAAAAAATACATAAGTGATTATCGAATTCATTTGTAACTCTCGATATACCAATGGTTGAGATTCGATTAAGATATATGAGTTGAAGGGACCGTATTGTACGCTAACCATAACTTACTGATTTTTACAGCAGTGATACCTAGAGGATCATACGGTGATGTTACTAGACGTTCTTATCTTGATCCGATGGATGCAATCATACTTAAGTTCTAACGTTCTTGATCAAAGAGTTGATGAAAAAATGAGACTCGTTAAAATAAACTCGAATAAGATTGTATGATGGCCATGGAATAAAGTAGTGCATATCCATTGGCTCTTACGAAGCATTTTGATGACATTTCCTAGTACATTCGTTACATAATACCAATTGGACATGATATAGTGATAATGAGCAAAATAACATGGGTCGAATATTTAAAAAATAAACAAAGCAAAAACTTGTGTGAGACGGTCTCACGGGTCGTATTTGTGAGACGGATCTCTTATTTGGGTCATTCATAACAAAAGTATTACTTTTCATGCTAAGAGTATTACTTTTTATTGTGAATATGGGTAGGGTTGAACCGTCTCACAGATCTTATTTATTGTAATGCCCATGGGTTGTTCCCAATCCAACTGGCGGGAGTCGGTTATCCGATGGCCCATTACTCAATGACTCCTCCAGTAATGGGCCATCGGATAACAGACTCCCGCTAGTTGGATCGGGAACAGCCCATGGGCATTACAATAAAAAGCTGTGAGACGGTCTCACATGAGACTCACTCAATAAACAAATGGTCTTTTCATGTGTTGAAATACTCAAATACACTTGAGGAGAATCATTTGTAAAAAAAAAAAAAATGACAAGTTATTCCTCCTAATTTCCCCATGATGTATGTACGTGGAAACACACTCTTCCAACATTGTTAAAAAAGGACCGATAGACTATGAAATCGGAAATTTCATTAACATATATAAGTTGTGACAAGAAAATTTTAATTCGATTTGATGATTAATTAATTAATAAGTAGGTATATTGTGAGACAGTTTCATAGATCTTTATCCGTGAGACATGTCAGTTATGTTCATATTTACAATAATTAGTAATATTTTTCATGGGTTATTCGAATAGAAAATTTGTCTCATAAAATTGACCAGTGATATCGTCTCATAAAAATTTTTGTGTTAATTAAATTTGAAGGAGAAAATGAGCTTGCTTTTAGTTTTTGGTGACAACCCTTCCCAACGACCACCTTGAGGCTATGGAACTACAATCATCGCTATCATAATATTGCTACGATTACTATTTCTATTACTAACAATAATATTTTTTTTATTATTTCTATTACTACTAATAATAATAAAATCACTGGTAATATATATACTTTTTAAAAAATAAAATCATAAAGTTCATTATTAAGTACTTCCTCTCAATGCTTCTTGAGTTTAAATTATTATTATTATTATTATTTTGGCATACCAAGCGAGCTAAGTTTGTTTCACTAATTAATTTTGTGGGACAAATCTCTAATCCGACTCAACTCATGATAAATATTATTTTTTGTATTAAAAATATTATTTTATATATCGAGATCGGATCAACCAATCTCATAGATATAAATCTATGAGACCGTTTAACAAAAAAACTACTCTTTACGTTTAATCAACCCATAAACTTTGAAAAATAATATTTGAATTTAATTTTGCGATGTTATTTGAATATAAAATTTGAAAACTGATTTGATATGTAAAAAGAGGCTAGCTTGATATTGTAATGATTGACGTAAAAACATGGAGGAAAGAACAATCATGTAATTCCATTGTTTTCAAACGCTTCATTTGAAATATGAAATGATAGTGTTGAAACGCTAATCCGGTTTTTTTTTTTTAACTCAGTTGGATGATTGAATTTTTTTGTTGTTTTACAAAAATATATAGCGATTAATAGCAGTGCAACTAAAATTTTCTGAATCATACATCAGTCATAATATCTTCATAATTATCCCAAATAATTACAAATTATAATAAAGCAAAATAAAAATACACGAACAATTTTAACGTAGTTCATTCCAACATACCTATGTGACACGAGACTCATCCGGATATCAAGTAAATCTACTAAACTTCAAAAGTTACACTCGTATGATGACTTAATCAAACTAGAAGACTATTTTTTCTAATTATGTCTTTATGATAAACACGTTAAGTAGACTTCACTTAGCGAGCACCTCTCGACTTTGACTCTGCTTCAATCGAACTTCGTTTCGAAATTTTGGATTATTTTCTTCGATGAACATCACCTTCTTTTATCGAGAAATGAATAACGAGGTTTTGAATATATGTGTACCAATAGAAATTGAAAATCTCGAAATCAGATTTAATATAATGATATTGACAAAAGCTTGTCTCATAGCATGTTGCGGCATAAGTTGCCAGTCTCCTTTTTGCTCCTTAATTTTGCATACAACCAACCTGACAAGTTTTCTCTATGTAAAAAATATCATTCTTGAGAAATAATTTATTTTCCTAGTGAATGTCTAAATGNAAAAAAAAAAAAAAAAAAAAAAAAAAACCAACAAATCTACTCTGAAAATTTGACAATAAAATCTCATCGGCCACCCTCAACCACATGTGGCATACTCTGTTGCGCACGTGGCCATTGTAATGCGAATCATAGGCCTACTGATTTTTTGGACCCACGATCACATCCCTCACAGTATTCCATATGTAATACTCATCGTTCTATTCTACTCTTATCATTGATTTTTTTAGCCTTCTCCAACACTCAAACTCAGTACCTCTAGGTGATCAAATACATATGTAATAAAGTGTGAGTATCAATTCACAATTACATCACTCACAATATCTAATTTGCACTACTCACATTGTTATCTCACTTCTAGTTATGGCTTCTTTCGTCTTCCTCAACACCAGAATCAAGTACTTCCAGGTCAAATACATAGTTTATTGAGAGTAGTACAAATTGATACTCTGAGGATGTGATTATAAACCCAAAAAAATAAACAAGCATGTAACATTACATGTTCGACAATATTCAAAATGAACTAGAATTCCAATATATAGGCAATTTCATCATATCCAATACAGAAATAATTTTTCCAAATCTCGTGTCATATCTTCCAAAATATAATAAATATTTCCAAAATCACATCTTTCGAAATTTATCTTCCAATATCTTAACCATGTCTTCAATAAATCTCAAAAAATTTGAATAAATATTTTGTTCAGTTATCTTTATATTTTCAAAAACGCAAATTAATATTTTCAATTTTCTTGGCAAAATTATACATATAAAAACATATTCCGCCAGATAGGTTACAAATAAGGTAAAAATTTGTTTGATTTTCACCATATTATATAGAAAAAGGTGAGGAAATTTGATATGTAAAGATACCTAAATTTTATATTCATCATTGTTATGGAAAATAATGTTCAAAATTTATAACATAAAAACTCTTGTGAGATGGTCTCACAGATCAATTTCGTGGGTCGAATATCTTATTTGATCATTCATGAAAAAATATTACCATTTTATGCTAAGAGTATTACTTTTTATTGTGAATATCGGTAGAGTTGACCCGTCTCACAGATAAAAATTCGTGACACCGTCTAACAAGAGACTTATTAGAGATGTCAATGGGGTGGGTATGGGGCGGGTATGACCCGTCCCATGAAGAAAACTCGAACCCATTACCCGCCCCAGCCCGATTAAATATTCTTCTAACCCTCCCCACCCCGTATACGAAATGGGGCCGGGTAGACCCGCAAGACCCATGAGACCTGAATTTTTTTTATATGAAAACAGTAATCTTCTTATCACATGATTGAATTATGAAACAAACAAGCCTCTAAATATAACACAATAGAAAACTAATTCATATCTTCGACCACACTTAATAATAACAAAGTATTTTCATAACATAATGAATTACATAAAAAAATAGTTACTAGCTCTCCAAAAAAAAGTCTTGACATCCCCAAAAATAAGTCATAACAGAATTTAAACAGATCAATATAAAATCAGCGAGTAAGCATGATTTCAGACACATTCTTCAGGATCATCTTCTTCTTCATAAAGAATGGTGGGACAAGTTGGTAATTACTTGAAGAATTACCTACAAAATTAAAGAGAAAGTACATTGAAAGTATAAAACTGTAATTTAAAACCGTTAAAAATGTAATTTAAAGAGAAAAAGTACAGTAACAAAATTAAAATGAAAGTACAATAACAAAATAACATTCCACCTCACCTCACAACCATCTCGTGAGCACATCAATGCCTCCAAAGTCGTTGGATTAAGCCTACTACGATGAGGACCAACTATTCTTCCACTATTGCAAAAGTAGATTCAGATGCAACAGTTGACACAGGAATATCTAAAATATCTTTTGCCATTTTCTGTAAATTTGGATATTTGACCTCATTCGGCTTCCACCAACTAAGAATATCAAAATGTTGAGTTCGTGGCAAGACAATTTCTTCCAAATACATATCCAACTTGGTTAGGGATTTTGACGCAGCTTGGCTTGAACTTGAAGCCACAAATTTATCATACATATCTAAAATATTAATATCAGATGCATCAATATTAGAAACAAACGAAGTCTCATCAATCCCTGAACCACCACTATTTTCCAATGATTTTTTTGTCTTGGATTGGTAACCTACCAATAAATCACAACAATCTTGTCGAACTTCATCAATTTTAGATTGTGATATTTCATCATAAATTAGGGGAAAATAAAATTCAACAAGCTTCATCTTATATCTAGGATCCAATACAGTAGCAACCCCCATCATAATATGACAATTATCCCAATATTTATCAAATTTATCATTTATATCCACATATATGGGACGCGTATTATATAACCCATGACCCGCCCATACCCAGATGGGTCTGAAAAATTGGACCCGAGACCCACCCCATGACCCATTTAGTATGCCCAAACCCGTCCCAAACGGGACGGGTCAATTGCTTTACCCGGACCCATTGACATATCTAAGACTTATTCTATAAATAATTAGGCGAATTGTCATTTTCGGATTAATTAATAATTATTATTTGTAAATATATTAAATGAATTATTATAAAGGTAAATTTCAAAAAAATACAACTGTGAATGTTTCAATTAAAATTCAGTACCTAGCCATGATTTTTTAGAAATCAGTACCTGACAAATCTATACATTTAGTTTTAACTACCCACAAAACAAATTTTACATTTTTACCCTTTATTATTCAAATAAATATATTATTTTATCCACAAAAATTATATCATTTTTCTCCATTTAAAATATAATTTTAACAAAATATTGTTTCTCAATTATCATGGAATAAAAGTAAATACTTATTTTGACATACAAAGTACCTATTATGGGGTTTCAGATACTTGATTTCGCTCTTTGAATAATCCAAATATATAAGAAAATACTATATTTTCGAGCATTCACCATAAATTCATTCATTGTTGGTCTTTTCNTATTTGAATACTTCAAATGTGTAAGAAAATACTTAAGTTTCAAGTAATATTAAGTGACTTTTGATTGTGTCATTTGTGAAGTTAAAATGTGATACTTAAATTGGTACACAGAGTATCTAATTAGAGTATATAAATACATGATTTTACCCCGTAAATACTCATATCCAATTATTTGAGGATGCCAAAATATAATTTGAAGTTAATATTAAGTGACACCGATGATGATATTCGTGAAGCAAAAATGTGATACATAAATTAATACAAATAATACATAATTCGAGTTCACAAACACTTGATTTTACCTTTTAAATACTCAAATTCGATTGAGTATGTCAAAATATATAATTTGAAGATAATATTGAATATTTTTGATGATGAGATTTGTGAATAAAAAACGTTCTACCTAAATTGGTACAAATAGTACCTAATTTGATTTCGCATATACTTGATTTTACCCTTTTAAGACTCAGTTTTTATCATTTTGGCATATAAAAAATATAGTTTCAAGTAATATTGAGTTATTTTTTATGTGTCATTTGTGAAGTTAAAATGTGATACCTAAATTAGCACAAAAAATATCTAATTCGAGTCTACCAATACTTTATTTTTCTCCCTAAATGAGAAGTATTTTAATTTGAGTTTGCAAATACTTGATTTCGTAATTGAGATATTCACAATATGTATTAAAATACTGGATATTCGAATAAGCAACGTAAGTTCACTAAATGTTGGTATTTTTATGGAAGATACACTTGGATGACATATGCATCTCATTTAATAATTTAAAAAAAAAAACAAATTCTCAACTAAGCATGAAAATTTTAAAGTACTTAGTTTTACTTGAGAAGTACCTAATTTGAGTTTGTAAATACTTGATTTCGTAAATGAGATACTCACAATATGTATTAAAATACTAGATATTCGAATAGGCAACGTAAGTTCAAAAAGTATTGATATTTCCATGGAATAAGCATTTGGATGACATATTCATATCATTTAATAGTTTTCTCTGTAAAAGAAAAAACAAATTCTCAACTAAGCATAAAATTTTAAAGTATTTGTTTTTATTTGAGAAGTACCTAATTTGATATTGGAAATATGTAATTTGGTAGATGAGATACTCATAATATGTAATAGAATACTGGATATTCGAATATGCAACGTAAGCTCACTAAGTGTTTATCTTTCTTTGGAAGATGCATTGGGATGACATATTCATCTCATTTAATATTTTTTTTGTAAAAAAAAACACAAATTCTCAACTAAGTATTGAAATTTTAAAATACTTATTTTTACTTGAGAAGTATCTAATATGATACCTAAATTAATACAAATAATGCCTAATACGAGTCCACAAATACTTGATTTTACCATTTAAATACTCAAATTCGATTATTTGATGGTGTCAAAATATATAATTTGAAGTCAATATTGAGTTGTCTTTGATGATGAGATCCATGAAATAAAAATGTGATACCTAAATTGTTACAAATATTATATAATTAGATTCCACTGATAATTGATTTTACCCTTAAAAACTCAAATTTGATAATAAGTATAATGAAAGAATATTGATGCATATAATTAATGATTACCAATAAATATTATGAAAGAATACTAATGAGGATGATATCAAATGAAGTATTGCATTGTCATTTAATGAATACCAACAAATATTGTGAATGAATATTAATGATATTATAAATTAATACTCATAAGTATAAAGAAAAAAATTACTAATAAGTATAATAATTACCAATAAGTATTATGTCAAATAAGTATAATTGTCAAATAAGTCATTCAATGCATATCAAAAAGTATTGTCAATTAATATTTATTAGTATTTTATAAATCGTTGATCCAAAAATCGATAGATATGCTTAAAATGCAAGCTTCAAGCTCATTTACGAACTATGTTCATAATGCATCTCCCAATTTGTCCATGGTGAATTGCATGTCGTTTTATTAAATCCCATAACTTTCGACCTACTGGAATATGACTATCGACGTGTATCCGACTTCATATTTCTCTGTAAATTGTAAATCCACAGATTATGCTACTCGTTCCTATCACGGGCTATTTTCTCGAAGAACATTGTCCGGAAATCTTCAAATATTCGCTCTAAGCCTTTTTTCTCTTTCAAAGCTTTGTAGCTGCTGAAAAGATCTTGAACATGTCATCCAAATGCATCTTGAATGTAAACGCGAGCACTTGGTGAACTTATGTTACATATTCGAATATCCAGTATTTTAATACTCATTATGACTATCTCATTTACCAAATCAAGTATTCTAAAACTGAAATTAGGTATTTCGCAAGTAAAACTAAATACTTGAAAAAGTTCAATACTTAGTTGCAAATTTGTTTTTTTTAACAATTAAAAAAACTATAAAATGAAATGAACATGTCATCCAAATGTATCTTGGATGGAAATGCGGGCACTTGGTGCATATTCGAATATCCAGTATTTTAATAATCATTTTGAGTATCTCATTTACCAAATCAAGTATTTTAAAATTGAAATTAGGTATTTCGCAAGTAAAACTAAGTAATTGAAAAAGTTCAATGTTTAGTTGCGAATTTGTTTTTTTTTTAACAGTAAAAAAATAATTAAATGAAATAAAATTGTCATCCAAACGCATCTTGGATGGAAATGTGAGCATTTGGTGAACTTACGTTGCATATTCGAATATCCAGTATTTTAATACTCATTCTGAGTATTTCATTGACCAAATCAAGTATTTTAAAATTGAAATTAGTTATTTCGCAAGTAAAACTATGTATTTGAAAAAATTCAATGATTAGTTACGAAATTTTTTTTAACAATAAAAAAATAATTAAATGAAATAAACTTGTCATCCAAACGCATCTTGGATGGAAATGTGAGCATTTGGTGAACTTACGTTGCATATTCTAATATTCAGTATTTTAATACTCATTCTGAGTATTTCATTGACCAAATCAAGTATTTTAAAATTGAAATTAGGAATTTCGCAAGTAAAACTAAGTACTTCAAAAAGTTCAATGCTTAGTTGCGAATTTGTTTTTCTTTTAAAAATTAAAAAATATTTAAATGAATGTACATGTCATCTAAATGCATATTGGATAGANATTTCGCAAGTAAAACTAAGTATTTCAAAAAGTTCAATTGGTTGCGAATTTGTTTTTTTTTTAAATAAAAAATATTTAAATTCAATTTATATGTCATCCAAATGCATTGAGAATGATGAGTGGAAAGATAAGATAACCAACAAAAATAGGTATTTATATAATTTTTTATTAATTAAAAGGGTAAATAGGTAAAATTGCATGAAACGTGTATTAAAAACCAAGTTTGTCTTTTGTCAGGTATTAAAATACAAAAAAAAACTGTTGGGTACTAAATCTTAAATAAATCATAGACAGATGTATTTTTTTCCAATTCACCCTTATTATAAATCAAATCAAAATAAAAACTAAAGGAACATATCCACCAAATTCCGGGAGATGATGGACAAGAATTCACGTGAAATTGAGGCCCAAAATTCACACGTGTCTCCCATTAACAAGACATTCTTATCAGCACGTGTGCGTTCAGTCACCCACCCACACACACACACGTATGGAACTACCCGAGGGATATACATATAAATGTTTCCTTGTCGGGCCTAAACCAAATTCTCGGTTAAGCTGAGAAAACCGGGGTTTTTGATTCGGTATATTGTTTTATTTTTTAATAAAAGTATCGGTTTAATCGGTTTGATTTTGGTTTTGAATGTAAAAAAATCGATTAAACTGATATTATATATATAATTTTTATTGGGCTGAATCTTCTACTATTTTTATTTTTTCGGATTGGCCTTTAAACATATCTCATAAAAAAATATTAGACTTTAAACAAAATTTCAATTTTATTATTATTAATTCTAAATCATTATAATTATTCCACGACTTATTATTTTATTTTATTGAGTCTTTGAATTTGATAAAATTAGATTAGAAGTTTTTTTTGGTTGGTAGAAAAAAAAATCGATTTGTTCTATTTCGATATTTTCGATTCGGGTGTTAAAATTATACAAGACCCATCAACCTGAAAAAAATCAGGTTTGGGTTTGGGGTTTTCGAGTTCGAGTCAGATCGGGTTGGACCCGATAGCTGAAAAAATATTTATTGTATATTTATATCATAAATTTTCATGATTTAATATTTATTTTGAATATTTTTTATTTTCTAAACAATTGTTTATTTGATTTAGTAAATATATTTTATTTTTCTACGATTAGACTTTCAAATTTAAATCATATATATAGGAGAGATTTTGTATTATATGTTTAAATTAAAATATTAGTATTATTCTTTGAATTTTATTTAATTTTTTAAAAAAATTTATTTAAAAAAATAAAAATCGGGTTAATCGAGTTGACCGGGTTGATCGGGTTGATTCGGGTTAGGGTTGAGTGTTTTCGGGTTGGATCGGGTTAGAGTTGGACAATTTTTGAATAATACTATTGCTCGACTCGACTCGACTCAACCTACTTGAATTGACACCTTTAATTTTCGGTTCGATCGATTTGGTTCGGATCGATTAAACGACGGGAAACTCCTCATCAGGACCACGAAGCCCAGATCAAAGATCAAATATTTTATATTATATTAAATGACAATGGAGGGGCGTTGACATGACTAATCAAAACTTTAATTTATGATATATATAATACTCCATTATTCGTTCCGAAAATCTAGGATAACTATATTTTTTTATGCCTATATTTTTTTTAAAAATATTTGATAATAATTTATATTATTTAATAACAATTTATATTATGAATCATGAAATTGATAAGTTATGGTCATTGAAATTCGAAAAAATAAATAAATATTTTATTTTTTCTAATTATTTATCCTTTTCTTATGGTAGTCTTTTTCGAGGGGAAATGGGTGGATGGGGTTCTTGATATGACTGATTAATTCAAGTGCATGAATTCCGACATAAAAATTCAATAATTTCCAAGTCATGTCATTCCAACTTTGACAAATATGCATTAGCTTTACATCAATATATATATATATACACTATTTGATTTGAAATTTGTTCCCTTTAAATAAATTATGGTTTTAATTTTTTAATAATCATTTTCTTGTTAAATACTGTATCAATATTTTATTAATTGCGAAAAAATCACTTAGTAACTCAATATTATCATAATATGTTTATCTCGATATCACTAAATTATATATTATTGTACGGTTCGTTTTACATTTCAAAAAATTTAAATTTAATAATTTTCTAATGAAAATATGATATAGACTTTTGTCGTGTGTGCTTAGTTGCTAATATATATTACCCATCTATGTCTAATTTCAATATAATTATTTTCCTAAGAAATTAGTGTTCCATGTATTCACATTCGGGCAAAGAATTTGCACTTTATGATATATAAAATTCTGGCAATTATTTCAAATAGTAAGAAGGTATTTTATATTTTATACACTAAAATATATTAAATTGTTGTCTGAATTGTTTATGTCCATCTAAAATTCTTGATTAGACGCTGATAATAGTGTTGTATGGTAGTTTGCTATAACTATTGGCAGATATTAATTATCAAGCTGATAAAATTCACATTTTATGTGTCACCAAAAAGAACAAAAAACTTGTGTAAGACAGTGTGGTATTTTGTGAGACAGATCTCTTATTTAGGTCATCCATGAAAAAGTATTACTTTTTATACTAAGACTGCGTTTGTTTGGAGAATAAAATTATGAAATGATTAAGAGATAAATGATAAAGAAAATGATTGAAGTAGATAATGATAAAATTGTTGTGAAAAAGTAAAAATTTACGGTAAAAAGTAAAAATCTCAAAATCTCAAAATTATCACACTACACACTTTATAATATTTTTCTCTCAACTCAATTGTGATTTTCTTCACAAATGAGAGATATATTTATAGAAAATTTTTACAAATAATCCAAAAATAAAATACATCATTACCTACATCATCACACACTAATTTTCAATATTCAACACCTAATTTTACCTAATTTTCAACATTCACATTTTCAACACAAATATTTTTCACATTTTTAAATAATTTTTCAACACTCCCCCTTGTGATGATGATCATAATGATTGTCTTCAGTACGTGTTTTTATACTGCCTCGTTAAAAACCTTACTAGGAAAAACCCATTGGGATAAAAACCATAGTAAGGGAAAAAGAGTGCAGTCACGTAAACTCCCCCTCATGTTGACACGAACAATTCTTCACAAATTTCGTAGATTGCGCATCCCAATATTATATATGTGCTTTCTGAATATTGTCGTAGGAAGTGCCTTTGTGAAGAGATCTGATGAGTTTTCACTTGATTGAATGTGACGAACATCAATACATTTATTCTTCTCAAGCTCCTTGGTGAATGCGAAGAACTTAGGAGGAATATGTTTAGTTCTGTCGCTTTTTATGTATCCTTCTTTCATTTGAGCAACACATGCAGCATTATCTTCATATAGTATCACAGGCTTCTCGTCGAATGATAATCCGCATGAGATTTGGATATGTTGAGTCATTGATTTTAACCACACACATTCACGGCTTGCTTCATGTAGTGCAATAATCTCGGCATGATTTGATGAAGTTGTTACAAGTGTTTGTTTCTGTGAACGCCAAGAAATTGCAGTGCCTCCACGAGTAAATACATATCCAGTTTGAGAACGTGCTTTGTGTGGATCAGATAAGTATCCAGCATCGGCATAACCAATTATACTTGGATTAGCATCTTTTGAATACAAAAGTCCCAAGTCTGTCGTTCCTCGTAGATAACGGAATATATGTTTAATTCCGTTCCAATGTCTCTTTGTTGGATATGTGCTAAATCTTGCCAATAAATTTACGGCAAAAGATATATCAGGCCTTGTACAATTTGTAAGATACATAAGGGCACCGATAGCACTTAGATATGGTACTTCTGGACCAAGAATATCTTCATCATCTTCACATGGACGGAATGGATCCTTTTCTATGTTTAATGATCTAACAACCATTGGAGTACTTAAAGGATTTGATTTGTCCATATTAAAACGTTTAAGGATCTTTTCTGTATAATTTGTCTGGTGAACAAATATTCCACATTCTTTTTGTTCAATTTGTAAACCCAGACAATACTTGGTTTTTCCAAGATCCTTCATTTCAAATTCTTCTTTCAAGTATGACACAACTTCTTGAATTTCCTTATTTGTTCCAATGATGTTTAAATCATCAACATATACAGCAATAATTACGCATCCGGATGTTGTTTTCTTAATGAAAACACAAGGGCATATTGAATTATTTACATATCCCTTTTTCATCAAGTGATCACTTAGCCTATTATACCACATTCTGCCGGATTGCTTCAACCCATATAATGATCTTAGTAATTTCACAGAATAACATTCTCTGGGTTTTGAACTTTGTGCTTCAGGCATCTTAAATCCTTCAGGGATTTTCATATATATATTACTATCAAGTGATCCATATAAGTAGGCTGTAACAACATCCATAAGACGCATTTCTAAATTTTCAGATACTGCCAAGCTAATCAAATACCGAAACGTAATTGCATCCATCACAGGAGAATACGTTTCTTCATAATCAATTCCAGGCCTTTGAGAAAAACCTTGTGCAACAAGTCGAGCTTTATATCTTACTATTTCATTTTTCTCATTTCGCTTTCGAATAAAAACCCATTTGTATCCAACAGGTTTTACACCTTCAGGTGTAAGGACTATAGGTCCAAAAACATTACGTTTATTTAGCGAATCCAATTCAACCTGGATGGCATCTTTCCATTTTATCCAATCCTGCCGATTTTTACATTCACCAAAAGATTTTGGTTCATGATCTTCATTATCATTTATGATGTCGATTGCCACATTATAAGAAAATATATCATCAATTTCTTCTATATCTTTTCGGTTCCATATTTTTCCAGTATTAATATAATTGATAGAGATTTCATGATTCTCGTCAGTTTGTGGTTCTGACAAAACATTTTCATCATCATGTGTTTCTTCAGGAACATCATTCTCTATTTTGTGATCATTATGTGTTTCTTCAGGAACATCATTCTCTATTTTGTGATCATTGTGTTTCTCTATGAATTTTCTTTTTCGAGGATTTTTATCCTTGGAACCAACTGGCCTTCCACGCTTCAGGCGTTTAATGACATCATGACTATCTTCAATTTGTTTCTTCGGAATTTCAATTCGAGCAGGGGCATTTGCAGCATGTATATATGATTTAGTTACCCCTTTTGTGTCTGCAAATGCATCTGGTATTTGATTTGCTATTCTTTGCAAGTGCACAATTTGCTGTACATCTTTTTCACATTGTTTTGTTCTTGGATCCAGATGTAACAATGATGATACATACCATGTAATTTCTTTTTCGGTATGTTTCTGTTCTCCCCCTAACATTGGGAAGATTTCCTCATTAAAATGACAATCAGCAAAACGTGCTGTGAACACGTCGCCTGTCTGTGGTTCAAGATATCGAATGATCGATGGACTATCATAACCAATATAAATTCCAATCTTTCTTTGAGGTCCCATTTTCTTTCGTTGAGGTGGTGCAATAGGCACATACACCATACATCCAAAAATTCTCAGATGAGAAATGTCTGGTTCTTTACCAAATGCAAGCTGCAATGGGGAGTATTTATGATATGCACTTGGTCTGATGCGAATTAATGAAGCAGCATGTAAAATTGCATGTCCCCATATAGAAATAGGGAGCTTTGTTTTCATAATCATTGGTCTAGCAATCATTTGCAGACGTTTAATCAATGATTCAGCCAATCCATTTTGAGTATGTACATGAGCAACAGGATGCTCAACAATGATTCCCATAGACATACAATAATCATTGAAAGTCTGGGAAGTAAATTCACCAGCATTATCAAGTCTAATTTTCTTGATTGTATAATCGGGAAATTGATTCCTCAATTTTATTATTTGAGCAAGTAATCTTGCAAATGCAACATTTCGAGTTGACAATAAACATACATGTGACCATCTGCTGGAGGCATCAATCAATACCATAAAGTATCTGAATGGTCCACATGGTGGATGGATTGGTCCACAAATATCACCCTGAATACGTTCAAGAAACATTGGTGATTCAGTTTGGATTTTGGCTGGTGATGGTCTTATAATAAGTTTTCCAAGAGAACATGCTTTACATTGAAACTTATTATTCTGAAAGATCTTCTGGTCTTTCAATGGATGACCATGTGTATTTTCTATAATTCTTCGCATCATTGTTGAACCAGGATGTCCTAATCGATCATGCCAATTGGTTAATATTGAAGAATTAT
>NC_133312.1:19506215-19507180 GCF_012295235.1 Primulina huaijiensis
TAAAAAATAAAATATTTTACATATTTATTCCACCATCAAATTGATCATTATCTGAGAAATCAATCAGAAAATCTCCAGCATCAAAATGAGTTGAACCACTCAAAGGTTCACTGTGTTCAGTAAAGTTGGTCTCCTTTTCTTTCCCCTTTATTGATTCTTTATAAAGTTTACAAAGGTGCTCAGGGGCTCGACAAATACGGGACCAATGTCCTGGAGTACCACATCTGAAACAAGAACTTTCAAATCTTTTTGAGTGATTCTCATTAACACTCATATTCTCATGATGCCTTTTCGGTGGATGGTTTGGGACGCTCTTTTGAGATGAGTTATAGAAATAACTATCTCGATTATTTTCAAAACCACGGCCGCGTCCACGACCACGACCACTTCCACGTCCCCGTCCACGACCACGACCTCGATTTTGTCCTCGATCAAAATCTTGTCTATAACTTTGATTTTGGTTTCCAAGTTTAAATTCATTTTTGCTTACAGCATATACTTCTGGAAATGCTGTTGATCCAATGGGTCGGGACTGATGATTTCTCATTAATAGCTCGTTGTTCTTTTCCGCCACAAGAAAACAGGAGATGAGCTCATAATATCTCGCAAATCCACGCACTCTATATTGTTGCTGGAAAGTTATATTTGATGCGTGAAAAGTGAAAAATGTTTTTTCAAGCATTTCCGATTCTGTAACCTCATGTCCACAAAATTTTAACTGCGAGATTATTCTATACATCGCTGAATTGTAATCACTGACTTTTTTAAAGTCTTGGAATCTTAACATATTCCATTCATCACGGGCGGTCGGAAGTATAACTTCCCTTATATGTTCAAATCTCTCTTTTAATCCTTTCCACAGAGCCATGGGATCTTTTTCGATGAGATATTCACATTTTAAACCTTCATCAAGGTGTCGTCGTAAAAATATTATAGCTTTTGCTTTTTCTTGTGATGAAGATATA
>NC_133312.1:19507503-19615148 GCF_012295235.1 Primulina huaijiensis
TCGTATCCCTTACCGAGAGTGTGGGATGTTGTCTTAACATCCTCCCAAGATTTATAACAAGTTTTTTGAAAAATTTATTTTTATTATTTATAATAACATTATATTATATACTAAATATATAAACATTGCGACGGTAGTCGGCCGACGGTGTGGTGGCCGGTCGGCCGTGGGGGTGGTCGGCGGGGGATGGTCGGCAGTGGCGGTGGTGGTCAGTCGAAGGCGGTCGGCGGCGGCGGCGACGGTGGTGGGTGGTGGTGGTGGCGGTGGCAGTGGTGGCGGTGGCAGTGGTCGGCGGTCGGCGTTGGTAGTCGGCCGACAGCGGTCGGCGGCGGCGGCTAGCGGTGGTCGACGATCGGCGATGGCGGTGGTTGGGGGTCGGTGGCGAGAAGTGAGGTGAGTTTGTATATAGAAAAAGAGTAAAATTGAAAAAATAGGATGAATTAAGAGTTGATAAATAATCCTAGGGTGAGGAGTGATTATTTTATTCTAGTTAATATAGCATAATCATTCATAGGAGGGATTGTCTTGGTTAAATAAAAAAATGTACCAAACATGGGATTAGGTGGGTTAAAAACCCATAAACCTACCTAATCTCTCCAACCAAACACTGCCCAAGAGTATTACTTTTTATTGTGAATATCGATAGGGTTCACCCGTCTCACAGATAAAGATTCGTGAGACCGTCTCATAAGAGACCTACTCCACCAAAAGTTGTCTTTCACTAAGATTTGCGATATTGTCTTACGAAAGAGTGGAGGAACGCCAAATAAATATCAAATAAGAAAATATGAAGACTAGGAGATAAATTTTGATTGAAAATCATTTAAAATGTTGTTTCTACCGTCCTTTCATATAATAATAATAATATAAAAATAGGAGAAAAAAGAAACTTAATACATAATTTTATTAAAGAAAACTAGAGTTTAAGTATAGCTAATAAACGTATTACTAAATTACTAATGGGCCTTTTTTAATATAATCCATATGATAATCAGCATGTTACTAAATTTCCGAACACATTTACCGCAATGAAACATCTATTTTGCAGTCAATTTATGAAGGTACACGTATATTTCATTGTATATTATATGAATATTTCGTTGTTTATATATATGTGTATGCATGTATTTTAAAAATTACCCAAATATTTTACCCGTAATTGTTGAATTATTCTATGTTACACAACGTATACAATTTTCAGATAGTAATACTCGTTTAATCTACACAACTCAACCAGATAAAACCACCCTGTACAAAATATGGAGGAGGGTATTATTCCACGAATAATAGGAGTGTCAATTCGGATGAGTTGGGTGGGTTGAGTCGGGTTGAGCAGTATTACTATTCAAAAATTGTTCAACCCGAACCCGAATAAACCCGATCAACCCGATTTTGAAATTTTTTTAAATTTTTTTTAAAGAAAATTAAATAAAATTCAAAAAAAAATAATATTTTAATTTAAACACATAATAACAAAATCTCTCTCACATATATTATTTAAATTTGAAGGTCTAATTGTAAAAAAATAAAATATATTTACTAAATCAAATAAACAATTATTTAAAAAATAAAAAATGTTCAAAATAAATATTAAATTATGAAAATTTATGATATAAATATACAAAAATATTTTTCAGACATACAATATATAAAAATGTATATAATATTTATTAATTATATTTTTTTTGACCTGAACCCAACCCAACCCGATAATTTTTTTCGGATCAGCTATCGGTTCTAATCCGATCTGACCCGAACCCGAAAATCCCAAACTTAAACCTAATATTTTTCGGATTGAACCGTGTCGGGTTGGTGAGTCATGTCTGATTTCACATCTCTAACGAATAACGTAGCCTAGTTAAGAAGCAATAAGACAAATAATTTCCAGTCTTGGGCTCCAATTTTCAGGATTTGTCCAAAATTTAAGTACAAGGCTTTAGGAATTTGTGATTAAAGTGCATAGCGGATGTACGAATTTGTAATTAAAGTGCATAGCGAATGTACATCCAAATGTTTATTAAGCAACTATCACATATAAGTTACCAATAAACGTGTAGTTCGCTTGTATGCACAGATATACCCGGAAATTGGGTGGATCATTTGGAATAGGTCACGAGTGATGTACTAAATGGATATGGTGTAATAATAACAAAAATAACATATACAAAAAATAATAATCAAAAACTTAAATATCCAGGCACCAATGGCATGAACAAATTCATATTGAAACTACAAAAATGGATACTGGGAGTACAAAATGACATAAAAAAAACTCAATACTGTATGCGCGGCGTTAGAAAGTATTAATGTTGATCGTATACCATATGTTGGAGTTAACGCTCACAGAAAAACTGGAGCCATTACAAGAGTTATAGTCGCGAGCATCTTGATCAGAACGTGAATTGATGGACCAGCAGTGTCTTTGAATGGGTCTCCGACGCTGAAAAATATTGAAAAAACACAATTATCACCTCGTCTTCAATTTACAGGCGTGATGTGATGATTGGTATAAAAAAAACATAGATCAGTACTTGTAGACGTGAGAATATTAGTGGGTTTTTTTTTTAAAGTGATAGCCCTTTTACTGAATATTACTGAAATTTGATTCAAAATAATATATACAAAAATTTTGCCAGCAATCTAGATAATTGACCAAGTTATTTGAACAGTATACACTTACGTATCACCGGTAACCGCTGCTTTATGGCAATCACTGCCTTTGCCTCCGAGAGCACCTGTTTCTATGTATTTCTTTGCATTATCCCAGGCACCACCCGCAGTGTTAAGGAAAAGAGCCATGAGGATACCAGAAACAGTGGCAAACATCAACATGGCTGCCACAACTTTGGCGCCCAACAGAGGCTGACCAGTATAATGCCCCAGCACTCTGAATACCAAACCTGGAAAAACGAGAAGATGCTTTTCATTTAATCATTTTTATGGGTAAAACAGGCAGATCCTACTTAATGACCACAATCACAAGTATCAGAAGGAAGCCCTATTTATCAAGCCATGGAAAACTGTGCAGGTTTTACGTTCTATAGAATGTATATTACACTTGAAATCAATTGGCATCAGCTTCAAAATACTAGTCCACTCAAAGGCATCATATTGCTTCTAAAACGCCAAGGTAAACCTCCTGTTGATGCACCATGCAAAATTATGTTGCATTTTCTCAACATTATGGTCGCATTTTATTACTCGTGAAGCATTGGAATTTGGAACACAGATGTAGAGACAAACCAACAACTACAGGAGATATGATGGCCAAAGCTCCAGGCTTTATCATCTCCCTTAAAGATGCAGCTGCAACGATAGAAACACATCGAACATAATCCGGTTTCTCCTTGTAATACTGAAAGAGAAATGGTAGATAATTTGTTACTATGACTAAGATGAATCATACGAAACTAGAAGTCCAAAAGAAAGTAAGCAGGATACAAACCATGATGCCAGGTCTCTCAATAAACTGTCTTCTTACTTCATTCACAACCTCTTGTGCACTTCGGCCAACTGCGGAACAGGCCCAAGCACTAAAGAGAAATATAAGCATAGAGCCCAACAGTCCACCAATAAAAACTTCGGGAATGGCAATGTCAACCTGTAAATGCATTACAAGAGAAGAAAAGATCTATGACTAAAATGAAAAAATGACCATATGACATAAGAAAATAAATATACAATTCCAGGAAACAGAAGCCACAAAAAATATAAGGCTACAAGTTGCAAGATTGAGAGAAACTACCTGATTAAAGGGTAACTGTGAAAATGCAGATATTTCATCCATATAAGCACTAAACAAAAGAAAAGATGCCAGTGATGCAGATCCAATGGCAAAGCCCTTGGTGGTAGCTTTTGTAGTATTCCCAACTGCATCGAGAACATCAGTAATCTCCCGGACACTTTCAGGCTGTAAGAGTCAAATGTTCCATAAAGTCTCATATAAAGATCACTTTCAAAACCATAAAAGTTTCTCACAGAGTATTATCCTCGCCTAATTAAAAGACAAACCCCACATACACAGGTAAACATTACAAGGTATTGCTTTGTACCTGCTGACTCATTTCAACAATCCCTCCAGCATTATCAGCTATTGGACCAAACATATCCATGGTAAGAACATAAGCTGCTGTACTGAGCATTCCCATTGTCGCAACAGCTGTTCCAAATAATCCACCAGTTGGGTTTCCAGATTCGTCAACCAGTCCTGAAGTCTGGCCCAGCCAAAATGCTGAAATAATAGATATGCTTATCACGAGAACAGGAAGAGCTGTTGACTCCAAACCCAAACTAATCCCAGCAATTATATTTGTTCCATGTCCAGTGGAGTTGGAGAGGGCTAAATTGCGTACAGGTTCATGCTTGTAGTCGGTGTAATATTTGGAGATCCATACAAAAATATAGGCCATCATAATCCCAACCAAACCACACAAGGCAAAGTTCAACCAAGCAGAAGGTGCTTGGTCGGTATATAGCATCCAGCGTGTGCACTGCCAATACATAGCACCATCACCAGATTGAGCAAGTGAGAGAAGCGCCAGGAATGAGAAATACATGCATGCACGCAGACAAAAAGGGGAGAAGGAAAGAGAGAGGAAGAGGGAGAGAGAGAAATAAAATCACACATATAGAAGAATCCTAAGAATGATGCTCCAAGAATCTATAAAAAAATATTACCAAACCAAAAGTGATAACAGCTAGGATTATTGTCATAGAATATCCTTTCTGAAGAACTGACATTGGATCCTCTATAGTACCAATGACTCCAGAGTCACGTGTATTCCGAATGGAAAAGATTCCCACTGATGATATCACCAGGTCAAATGAGTGAACAACGAGAGGAAACAAAATGAATCCCGATGGATCTGCATGCAATTGATAACACAGCAGCCACTTAAATTTTGTTTGGCAATGGCAGAACAATTATCATGTAAAATCATCTCTTTATATGTATCCGGACCAGCATTGCATAGTCCTAAAGATAAAAGCAGTTGAAAATACGCCAAAAATGTAACAAAACTAGATTAACAGAGAG
Organism: Primulina huaijiensis; assembly: GCF_012295235.1. Classification (NCBI taxonomy): domain Eukaryota; kingdom Viridiplantae; phylum Streptophyta; class Magnoliopsida; order Lamiales; family Gesneriaceae; genus Primulina; species Primulina huaijiensis. Next base: position 19,512,539 of record NC_133312.1, read on the forward strand.
ATTTCCGAACATTAACCAAAAAACTAGCAAAACATAAATTTCGATCAAGGGGTGAAAAGCCAGGGCCGTAATTTCTTTCAAGTGCAAAAGACTCTGGAGAGAAACACAGCTACCACTCAGGTAATTCTATAGAAGATGATTCACAATGCAAGAAGAATACTGCTGTTATATGATCTTAAGACAACTAATAACAGCAGAATTAAGAACGTCCATCCCTGGTGTATTCACCATGGCAGACATACGGACCTGGAGAGCCCATAAAAATATTATCTGTGAATAGAAGGCAGAATGATCTTATTTGTGACTATGATGCAGGAATATGCCACAATATCAAGCCAAAGGCAACTCAAATTTACCATGGATTGTCATGCTAAATCTCCCTCGCACGTTGCTAATAGAGAACAATTATTGTAGATCACATAACTATCTCCAAGCAGATTACTTAACAGATAGAAATTTCAAAGTCCCAAATGATGTCAGTGCATCCAAACGGCAGATATCACAAATAGTATCGACAAACTCAATTATAAGCACAGATATATACAAAATGAATCCATGCAATTAATATACAGACGCTAGAAGCAACTTAAGACACTCGCCATTTCATTTCTGCCCAATATTCAAACTTCAACACATTAGACTCAGAAAATGACCACTTGCCTGACATTATGTTTCCCAAAAGAATAGGGCTTACAATATTTCCCATCCTCCAGGAAATTATCCTTCCTAATACAGCGAACAAAGAATAAAATCCTGTTAACCATATTCAGCTCAAATGTACTAATCAACCCCAAACACAGTTTGGCTCTCTAGTCCTTATTCAGGCTTCTGCCGCTCCTAATTACCAACTACACTGTCTCACCAGCTCTCTATATTTAGACATAAAAAAAGCAATCACATAATGCTAGACTGTGTGTTCATGTAACCTATTACCACAAGATAAACCAGATTTAACCACTGAGCCTGAGAATAATGTTAGTAGGAAATTTGTTTTTACATTCACGTTCTGACGTTCAAAATATTTGTGAAGTTGCCTATTCTCATGGATTTAGACTCCTTTTTTAGTATTAAAAGACAACTTGCCCTGAGTTTAAAATGAACCAGCGCAGCAGCAGCTATGAGTTACAAAGATATGCTACCAAATATACAAGGCCATACATAATCCATAAAGACATATTTCAGAAGGCCGCCAATTATAACCTGAATAAGTTAGTAAAAGAAATTGGGGAAGAGGTGCTAGTTGCACATGATACCCAACAAAATTTCATTTTTTCAGGTATGATCTGTATTCAGGTTTAAAATATTTGGTGTATGCAATTATCTCTCATCTAAACCCTGCAAACGCGGTCCATCGCCCATGAACACATGCTAAAGAATGTGAAAAGAAAGTAACATTTGCAGGTATGGTAAAAGCCAAGTTCATACCTTCAATTTTACAACGTTGTACCATTGTTCCACCAAGAATCATTGCACTGATTATTTCTGCAGCAATACTCTCAAACAGATCAGCACCGCGAGCAGCACAATCACCAACATTGTCTCCAACCTTTAACATACCAAATGATGCGGTCAGTCATAAGAACCGAAGCAATGCTTTCCAAAGCTCTCACTAAATAAGATCTAGTACCTCAATCATAGACTTCTAAATATTGTGAAAAAGACAAATCGTGTCTGTAAGTTTGACAATCTCCTACGTGTATCTTGATTCTTGACTGTTACAACCCAAAATGTAAATAAATGTAAACAATGAAATATAGCATGACAAACTGACCAAATCAGCAATTACAGCAGGATTACGAGGGTCATCTTCAGGAATACCCTGCTCCACTTTCCCAACAAGGTCAGCTCCAACATCAGCTGCTTTTGTAAAAATTCCACCACCCAGCTGAGCAAAAAGTGCAACAAATGAAGCTCCAAAACCATATCCGACAAGAAGAAGTGGCACTGGGAAAGGAATGAAAGGCCAGAGCATGGAGAGCTTACATTGGTTGCCAAAAAAAAAACAGCATTTCGAAATTGACAAAAATGTCAGAAGATGAGAGAGAGAAACTTACAGTCGGTAACCTTCATTGCACCAGGCGAGCCCACGCCCAACCAAACATAAAATGTCGAATAAAGTATAGCAATACCAATTACAGCCATACCAACAACCACCAAAGCCGAAAAACCACCAGCACGAACAGCAATCTGCACAAGATTGATGATAACTCATTAAAATTTTTTCTAGTTACAAATGGTGAAATGTAGGTCGACATAAAGAGTAAAAAACCTGCAATGCCTCTCGAGCAGATCTTCTAGCTGCACTTGAAACTCGAACATTCGCACGCACAGAGACCCACATTCCTACATAGCCAGCAATACCAGAACACAGAGCTCCAAGAAGAAAAGACGCAACGGTAACAAATGCAGTTGTTAACCTGAAATCATGGTTAATGCATTTCAGGAAGTTCTCTGTCCATGATGTGCTAACTTGCTGTTTGAGGAGAAAAAGAAGGCAAATACCATATAAAAAATAGAAATCCAAAATTACCTCCCCAAACCAGAAGATTCTTGTTGAGGAGTGGTACTGCGAAACAGGTATATGCTGAGGACCACTAATCCTAGTAAAATAGCCATCTTAGAGATAGTTCCATATTGTGTCCTAAAAAAACCTTCAGCACCGTCACGTATAGCATCTGATATCTGCCAAGAAATACAAGAAGCTCAGAATACAGAAACGAGTGATTAAGAATAATAAAAACATGTTTCAGTGTGAAGGAAGAGCAAATTAAAAATGGAAAAGATGGTAAAGGAAAACATTACCTGGACCATCTCAGGAGGCCCCTCATCCTTACTGAGAACCCACTTAGTAAGATACGTTGACAAGACAAAACTGACTATGCAAACTGAAAACACAAATACAATAATCGGGGAGGTACTCGCACCAATATAAAAGATAATTCCAAGTCCCAAGAGCAGAAGCATAAAAAGTACACGAACATTTATTCTCATGAAAATACGAAAGATCTGCAGAAAGCAATAACAAGTAAATATGTTAAAATGAAAACAAAAAGCACAATGTTCGAAGATCGTTATAAGAATAATGGAACAAACAAAGAATAGTAAAACTAAAGCAGCTTTGCTGAGTTAATTCAATGTACTACATCCACTAGAGAAGCAACAATTCTCAAATTGAATATAAGAATCCACACTAAATTTTTATTGCAACTTTTTCTTAGTACTACAATTGATGTCGAGAAAAAGATCCTGAAGATTATTCAGATTCGAATTGAAGGTGGTGAATAGGCAGGCAAGTTTATCCGCTGTCAGTCACTTCTAAGCCCATATATAGACAAGGAAGAAATTCGTAGGATCGGAAGCACATTTATCTCCTTGCACCCATAATAAGAAAATAAGATAAAGATAGCCCATAGAGGAAAATTGATAAACCTGACAAAACAGGTTTTTCACGTAACATCTTATTTTACTTTGGCCGCACAATGTTTTTCTTAGTTGGACAGGCATGCAATTCAAAAACTATCACACGCTACAAAACTTTATCCCTCAATGATGACTTGTAAACAACCCATTGGATGTTATTGTCAATTATCACTCGAAAGAAATTGTGCTGGGGGGCGCATGCAAGGAGACAAGGTGCTACTTTGACTACTCAAGAGGAAATAAATGTCCTCACCAATGGCATGTAAGGTTTGCCTCGCATATTAGGGAATGTCCTTGGCCTGTCTTGATAAGACACCAAGTTCCCACCCTCCACGTCCTCATTCATTGCTACAGCTTGGAAGGAGTTCACCCTCCGAGCTACAGGGTAAGGGTTGAACTCGCCACCTTGGGGCAAGTCACCCCCTGAACCTGGTCGCTGTATTTTGAAGTTTGTTACTAGACCAACGGATTTAGTAAACTACGCGGGTATGTGTGAAGAAACAAAGAGATTGTGCTGCTTCTCTTTTATCCCACCAGTTTAGTTGTTAATTTCAATCCTTCAGTATGATCAAATTGCCCTGAAAAAAAGAAACAGACGCATATTCATATATGTCAAGCTCAAAAAAACTAATTTCGCAATCAAGAAACTGAACAATACTCAAACCCACATTCCTTCTGACTAAAGTCACTATAGTCAGAACAATTATCCTCAAAACTGCATTAATTGTCAGCCTAAAAACTAATTTCCGAATAACATAGAAGGAAGCTAAATCCAAAATTGGAGAAGACACGTAAATCTATAAGATGAAAAAAAAAAAAAAACAAAAAAAAAAAAAAAAAAAAAAAAAAAAAAAAAAAAAAAAAAACCTGCGGTTAAGAGAATTCAAACATCACCATCAAACAAATAGATTAGGCGCCAATACACTTAAAGATCATCCCTACAAGTGCTCAAAACTCTACAATTACTAATCAAACATGAAAAACAATCAGAAAATTACCGACAGGTGATTATCCAGATTGCGTAGAGGAACCGAATATGAGCTGAGATTCGCAATTCGGGGAGAACAGTTGTCAAATCTACGGCGGAATCTGCTCGCCTATTATGCCGTTGAGTGGTGGTGGTAGTGATGTTCGTGGAGGGTTTTTAACATCTCCGCTCCACTACCAACTTTCTAATTTGTCACGGCGAGGAACCAGCCAATTGAACGCTGACACGTCACAAAACGGGTATTATTCAAATTCGGCAACAGTAGTTATCACTACTCCAAATAGGATTAGATTTAGCAAATGTTTGCTATCATTAAAAAAAATGATTTTTTTACTTTAAATTTAAAAAAGTTAATTATGTATATTTTTCAAATTAAGATCATATATTAATTTTTATTTAATTTAATTGAAATCTGATGTGACGTTAATTATATTTCAATAAAATGATTTTGGTAACAAGTTAATATTAAAATCAATTATTTATCAAAAACTATTATGTTTTAAAAAACTATATTCTTTTGATTTTTCCTCGTTTCTTCGTAATCTATAAATTTAATCATATCTTTAAAAATATAATCTATCAAATACTCGCTAATATTATTTGAAAAATGTGATCGTATTGTGCACCCAATAAACATTTATCTTTTCATCGTATTATCTGTCTTATCATTTTAATTTAAAAATATGACAATTTTCATTTTAATTTTTTTTAAAAGGCCTAATTTTTTAATACATCTTTTAATGAACTACACCATCCCATGTAACATGATGTGTTAGTATTTTGTTATTTGCATTTGGTATATCAACATTCATGCCTCTATTATTAAAAAGTTAAATTAATACACCAATTTTACTATGATGTGGTACTTCACTAAAAGGTCCTCCAAATTCAAAAATTTATCAGGATATATTAATATGGCAAGTAGTATATGGGGATATATGAGAGAATAATCTTGGTCAAACTTTATTTTTAAAAAATGATTTTCTTTGTTTTTGGAGAGAGAGATATTATTTAAGTAATCGAGTCACGGGTATCTAATGATTTTCCACAAAGTAGTGAAAAAACGTATATTTTGTACAAAATTTTCAATTTTCTAGGTCGATAGGATCCATTCATTTGTAAAACTATTTACTTGATCGCAGACATTTCTAGGTACACTTGAGTGTATTCAAATATACATGAAAAGATCATTTTATAAAAAAAATGTTTGACTAAAGTTATTCTTCAAGTGTATTTGCGTGTTTTCAAATACACATGAAAAGATATTTTTTTTAAAATAATGTTTGATCAAAGTTATTTTGTTAATTATTAATTTTAATATCTGTAAAAAAAAAAACCATTATATATTGAAAAACAAGACGTGAAACTCTTTATAAATAGGAAAATTTTTTTGGATAATTCCAAAAATATCATTTAACCGTCCAAATTCATATTCAGCATTTATCTTTTCCGGTTTTATTATTTTTAATATTTAAATTAAATTGTGGTAAATGCAATTTGTCATTTATCCACGTGTATCTAATCTAAAAGCGCGCTAACAGTTTAAAAACGCATTATGGGATTTAGCGATCCGAAGCGTCTTATTCTCCCCGCTTCCAATCGAAGGACCTTCTACCCACAACGCTTCCTCCATATTTTCTGGGCATGATCGTGGTATTGTTAGCTGTATGGTTATGCGTTGTTCACTGGTTTTTTAGCATCACTTTGTACCTGACCCGTGATTTCTTCCGTCCTAACGAATGATTTTATCTTCGATTTCTCGTATTTAGGAAAAAGGGTGTGCTGTATTTGTTTAGCGTGTTCTCATATCTTGGTTCTTTGTGTTGTTATTCTCGTTAAATGCGTATGTTAACCATTCAAGTTGCTTTATTTTCATCTTCTCAAACATCACAATAGTGTTTCCAGCTCGATAGAGCTTTCTGATTTCGATATTCAAGTGACCCTTTTGGATTCTGTTCGTTTTTTGTTGATGAAATTCATGGAGATTAAGTGAACCATTATCCATTTATTGTATTTGGAGAAACCTCTCGAAGATTGTTCCCCAATTTTAATTGCAGGACAGGGTAATGAATATGCGATGGAGCTAATTACAGGTAATCGATTGTTTATCATGCTGCTGTGGCGCGACATTGTGTGTTTATTGTATTTTGGCTTGTATATAGTATATTAAGTACTTAAATGGGCATCTAACGATATTATTGTTTTCTTTCCCTTTAAGAGAAAGGGGCGTGCCGATTGATGCGAAGTTTTGAATTGCAAAGTTCTTCTGAGGAGCAGAATATTGATGGTGGGGACTGCAAAATTAGCCATTTGCCAGATTGCATTCTGCATCGAATTCTGTCATATCTTCCCACCAAAGAGGTTGTGGCAACATCTATTTTGTCTAAAAGATGGAAGCATTTATGGACAGAAGTTACTTATTTCGACTTTGATGATTCGATGCTGTATTCTAGTCAAACAGATTTTCGGCACCCACTTGATGTCACTCGTTTCATGAATTTTGTTGAGAGGGTTCTTCTGGTAAGAGAAAAGTCCGATATGAAAAGATTTCGTCTCTCCTGTCGTGTTTGCTTTAGTGAATCTAGCGTCCACGAATGGATTTCGGCTGCTCTCAGACACAATGTTCAAGAGCTTGATCTTTGCCTTTTCGTCCAGGAGCCCTTTACGCTTCCCTGGGGTGTTTTTGATCATTCGTCCCTTACTGCTGTGAGATTAGAAATGAATTGTACACTTCAACTACCGACTTGTATTTCCTTTCCCTACCTCAGAAGGTTACACCTTTGTCTTGTCACGTTCCCAAATGATCTCTTGATGCAAAAACTATTCTCTAGTTGTCCTTTTCTAGAAGAGTTGGCTATATTAGATTGTGAATGGATCAATATGAAGTGTATATCGATTGCTATTCCTTCTTTGAAGAGCCTGATACTTGACGATTTGCCATTTTGTTCGGTTGATGATCTTCGTGGTTGTGAGATCAAGATTGATGCCGAAAATCTTGTATTCTTCAAGTACTGTGGTTATTTGTCGAATGAGATTCACATCTACGATCTTTCCTCCTCGGCTCTTGCGCTAATTAACGTCCCCATTCTATGTCAAAGGCAGCGGGAAATCACTTCTCGCACATTTAAACTGTTCAGAGGACTGAAAAATGTTAGTAGCTTGAGAATATCCAGTGGCGCCCTTGAGGTAATTGATTCACCAAGAATGATGATTATTTATCACCACTGACCAATACTAGCTTCACATGATACTGACCACTGTGCTATTGCCTGGTGAAGTCTCTGTTTCTTGCAGATGATGTGCTAGATCGTCTACCAATATTTGAAAACTTGACACTTCTGGAGTTGAGGGGACAATTTGGTGGACATTGCATTGAACTATTGATGGAGTTTCTGTATCACTTTCCTAAGTTACAATCTCTTCACTTCTGTGAGGTAGTTTTTGAGGCCATAATTGTTGAGTGCCCAAAGTACTTTTATCTTACAATTAACTGCTTTCTTTTCTTTCTTTCTTTATTTTTTTTTCCGTTTAGGGACTTGGCTGCTGCAAAGATGATTGCAAGATGAAGCTGACACCCAGTCATAGCTTGTCTAATCTCAAGACTGTCAACTACCAGAATTTTTACGGGACGAGTACCGAAATATATTTCGTGAAGTTTTTGCTGAAAAATGCAGTGACAATGATGAAAATGGATGTGGTTTGGTCTAAAAGTTTCTCCGGGGACCCAAAAGATCAACTGATGATTGAAAATCAGTTACATGCTCTTCCCAGAGGCTCCAGACACTGTGCACTTGTGCTCACATGAATGTCCATACTTCCTGTTGGTAGTGTTCTCGAACATGGTTCTTATTCTTACTTGATAAACTGAACTGAATTTGCTTTACTCTCGTTGGAAAGTTTGTCTCTGTGTTTGTTGAATAATTCAAAGCTGTCAACTTTTTCCATCTCATATTTGCTGATCTGATTGTGGATAGGTATAATCTCTAATATGACACTCCCTTGACGCCAAATCTCAATATATATCCCTACCTCTCTTGAAAAAAAACGAAAGATAAGACTCCTAAGATATGATATCCTATGCTTGTGACAAAAGAAAACAATTGGTATTGCTAAAATTCGGTACTCTCTACCGAAATAGTGATGTTTTGTCTCATATTTTACTGTGATTTGCTTGTCAAATATGCTTTCCTTATTGTACCACAAACTTGGGCTGCTTGACATCTAATATCTCAATTTGATTTGGTTTGCATAGGTTGGAATGTTTGAATATGTCATCGATCCAGTTGGCTGCTGTGCTTGGTTTTTCGCTGATTTTGTCAAAAGTGCAGGTATGGATTAGAATCTTGGTAAATTATTTGCTGATGCAACTTTTGTTTACCGAACATGTCTTCTGGTTGACTATGCTTTTTGGTGCTTTTGTATTGATGTTCGAGGGAATAGCAAACATTCAATTGTCAGAACATTTACATACAGACTACGTACTACACGTTGAAGTGGCTTTTGCTGATATCTTCCTTGTGTTTCTCAAATTGCCTTACTGTATAGTTCATTATATGTACATATATGCTGTTGAATATTGGATTCAAGCTTGATAGACGGGCATTATGGAGAAAAAAGAAGGGGGTTGTGGCTTATTTCTTGGCTTGCTTGTGAAAATCTTAAATCGTCGTGTATCTATCTGTGTGATGCCTGGTTTTCAGCAGCATTTTTGCCTAGTAAAAAAATTATGATAAAAATTTAACTATAATAAGCAACACTAAAAACCAAGTCTTCCTGAGAGCAGCCATTGATTTATCGATAACCCATCATTCGTTGTTAGTGTTTTCCAATCGGATGTTGCTGTTTTCGAGATTCCCACATATTTGGGATGCTTACTGCTGCCAAAATGATTAAAACAAAACTTGGGGCTTCTCCAACCTTTCCACCAAAATGGTTGCAAAGATTAAAAACCATTTTGGTACAAAGATTGGCTCCAATAACGCAGTCTCCACCTCTACGCCAATACCTCTTGCGCCAATTTGGCGTTGAGGCAATTTTTTTTTTTAAATTTTTTTAATTATTATAAATATGTATTAATTTTATTATTTATTTTTAAATATAAATATTATTTAAATAATAAAAAAATATTTATTTTATTATTTTAATAAATAGATTTCTAAACATAAAAATTAAAAATATTTAATCAAATAAATTTATAAATAGATTTTTAAATAATATTTATTAATTTATATTAACTAAAAATATTTAATTAATGGTTTGGTTTACTGATTTATAAATAATATAATAACTCAATATAAATGAAAAAATTTAATGCAATAATATGATTTGTAAAAATACAAAGATAACAATTGAAAATTTTAATTCTACCACAAATATAAATACAAAATATAACTATTAATATATGTAAAATAAAAAAAATATTTTGAGAATATTTTTTTTTCGGTGTAAGATTTGAAGTAAATGTGTTGGAGTTGGACGATGAATTTGATGTAAAAATTCAATTATTTTATTGTAAAACTTATACTAAAATAGAATTAATGATTGGACATGATCTTAGGACAACTCCAACCCTGCATTTTTTTTTGCCAAAATAACGCTATTTTATTGCAGGGAATTATTCTCTAATGGGGCTGCCCTCCTCGGCTCCTCCTCTGAGCCAAATTTGCGGCTTTTTTTTTTTAATTTTTTTTTAAAATTATTATAAATAATTGTTGAATGATTATTTTTAGATAATAATATTATATAATTGATAAGTAAAATTAAATAGTGTTTTAATATAACAATTCGTAATAAAAATTTAATTTAAAAAATTAATTATAATTTTATTATTAAATTTATAAATATATTTATAGTTTTTAATTTTATTTTTGATGTTTTAAATTTCGTAAATATAAATAATTGATAAAATATTTGATTTAGCCAACACAATTTTTAACCAAAAATTACCACACATAATTGAAATACAATTACAAAGATGACACATAAATGAAATCAAATACAAAGATAGCATTGCGAATGAAAACATATAAAAGACAAAAAAGGTAGATCATCAATAATATCTTAAATTAGATCAAGATTTTCAAAATCACCAAAATATTTCTCAAATGTACCATGTTCGTGTTGTTCATATCCTTCATTCTTTTTTCCCAAATTTGTGCTCGTTCATTTTGAACTATTCAATATATTTCTGGATCGCTAATCGTGTTCAAATTTATTTACAAAACTTTATTCTCCTTTCGAAAGGTGGTTAATGCTATTTGTTGTTGCCGAGCTTTATTTTTTCTTATTTTATAATGTTTTTTGCTAATTTTATAATGCTACCGATTTCATAAAATAATTTTGTTGAAGTTCAATAGATCCTTTTTGCAATACAATATCGCAACTTTCATTGTAAATATTAATTCCAAAACATGGTTTTCTCTTTTTTCTTTAATTTGGATTTTTTTTTAATCACCAAGAGGTCGCTGAGATGGAGCATTTCCTGCATTTTCATCACCACTTATCATAATTAAGAATGAAGGTAATCTAGGCGAACTTGATATTTGGAGTATTTGGTGTCTGACTATCTCACTGTGACGAGTCCTAACTATCTCAATGTGATGAGTCCAAATTTGTGACATGTATTTTAGTTGGTGTGCTCAATAAATTGATGTGACTCGAGAATTTCTGAATATCTTTCACAATAGATCACACGTGATCATATTTGAAGCTTTTACTAAAATCAGGATCTTGCAAAAGGTATTTTTCCTCGAGCTCATTACACAATTTGAGGAAAAAGAATATGTTACAAGATATTACTTGATTGATGGTATTTATCTGAAATGATCAACTATTGTACAAACCATCCATGATGCACATGGTCCGGAAAAAAAAAGAAGAATTATTTTGCAATGAAACAAGAGTCTTGCAGAAAAGATGTCTAGCGTGCATTTTGTGTTCTTCAATCCCGATTTGCGATTGTAGCACTCTAGCTCGTGCTTGGAAGAAACAACATTTACATGATATAATGACATCATGCATTATAATGCATAATATGATTATTGAATATGAACGTGATCTTAGCTCACTCATTCAAAATATGAGAGAAACACCAAATCCGAATGTAGAAATGATTGTCGATGAGAATATCAGATTTCAAAAAATCATCGCTCAATATAAAAAAATAAAAAATAAAAATATGCTCACTATGCGCTACGAAATATTTTAATTGATCATTTATGAAGAAATACAGTTGTTGAAATGTTTGAAGCTGGATTCATATTATGTGGTTTAATAAATTTTATATATTCAAGTTATTTATTAATTTTAATAATAAATTATTTGTATTAATTCGTATTATATATAATTTAATTAATATATAATAATTAAATAAATAAATTTAAATATTATGTTATTAACGTAATATTTGAAACAAATGAGTTGGAAAAAGATATATTTAATGCAGAAATAACACTATTTTAATGCATAATTTACATCAAAAAAGATTTTTGGGTAGTAAATGACCTTATAATCCCTTTAAAGCGAGGGAACGAACGATACTAAATTAAAATAGAAAATCCAAATTTTGAGCTTTTTGACATAAAGTTGAGTAAAGGCATTCATTCCCATTCCTCGTCACTTTCTAGGCAGTAAACTGACGCATCCAAATGTTTACTTTATTATTCAGCAATATTAATTTTATATTAGTTATCTTGGAAGGAAATCTTTTTAGTTCTGAAACACAATGATTGATTCTCCATCGGTTCTTTAAATGGAAATTATTTTTGCCAACGTGGTAAGATGAAATAAAGCCATTGTTCCTCGTTCGAGAATTTCACCCATCTTTTGATGCTTCAACATGATTTCACAAGCAAGAAACCTGCGGAAACTAGCAATGCTATTTCACAGACTACAACTCCTAAAGACTCGATCAGAATCCAAACTATCATAATAAGCCTGCAGACTTTTCTTTAAAAAAGGCTCCACATGACTGTGATGCATTACATTGTATGGCACATATAGTAACAAAATACAGCGGATCAGTCCAGACAACAAAGGGATATTCTCGACGAAATGAAGCTCAGCCGATTTCCACAGATTTTTCCAACGAGTACATGTTCTTCCTTGTTGGAATGAGATGTTTAAACGACCAAATGCTTATTGACCGTGTGAACATCCTTGTCTCCTCTACCACTGCAGTTGAGGACAACCTTAGTTCCATCAGGAAGTTCTGGGCATAGCTTCTCCAGATAAGCTAATGCATGGGATGTCTCCAGTGCAGGTATAATGCCTTCCAGCCTAGCTAGTCTCTTAAAGGCTGCAAATATACGTCGAATAAAACGATGGAAAAAAAAAACAGATGAGACTATCACTTCAGATTTTCTGTATATAGATAAATGATTCATGCAAGATAAATATGTCTCGAGTTATTTCAAGTACATGAACTAATATATGAACCGATAACAAAGCAGAAGATTTGACATTCAGTTAATGGCCTTCATTCTGTCTGCATGAAAGGAGCCTTGCTTTTTAGTTGCATTATTAGCATGTGACAAGGAACGGACAACCACCCTCAATACTTCAATATATAGATCAAAATAAGATTCTGCTCTCATTTCTCACCTTGTAAAGCTTCCTCATCAGTGATACTGTAGTACTCTGCCCGTCCAAGATCTTTCAGAAAGCTGTGCTCTGGTCCAACTCCAGGGTAATCCAGACTATAAAAGCCAACAAGAAGTATTTATTAGTTAATGAAAATATGTCATCACTTTAAGTACAAATATGCTAACACAAATACTTTTACCCAGCACTTATAGAATGTGGCTCAATTATTTGCCCATCATCATCCTGCAACAAGTAGCTCATAGCTCCATGAAGAACTCCAACCTCTCCTTTCGTCAGTGTGGCAGCATGCTTACCACTGTCTAAGCCAAAACCTGCTGCCTCCACTCCGATCAATCTCACTTCTTTGTCATCAACAAATTCATGAAAAAGCCCCATAGCATTTGAACCTCCACCAACACAAGCAATAAGCACATTGGGTTTACCACCCCATTTTTCCAATGCCTGTTTCCTTGTTTCTTTGCCAATCACTGCATGAAAATCTCTTACCATCATAGGATACGGATGAGGCCCAGCAACAGATCCGAGTATGTAATGGGTTGATTCCACGTTAGTCACCCAGTCCCTAATAGCTTCAGATGTAGCATCCTTCAGTGTGGCAGTCCCAGAGTGGACAGCTCTAACCTACAAGCCGTATAATTTTGAAACAAAAGGTAGGAATACTAACTAGAAAAGGCCACTGAAGAAACGAAAAGAGCGACTAAAGATGCATGAATAAATTGTGCAGTTCCACACAAGAAAATTTAAGAGACAGACTTTTAATGTCTTGTGGCAATTGCAATTAATAGTGGGACCTTAAACACTTGAGAAAATTTACAAAGTTAGCATGTTTATTTATGAAACTAATCAAATTGATAAAATTTTACAGATCCCTTAACAACTTCGAGCAAAGGATCCTAACGAGCATGTGAATTGTGAACAGCGGGCTGACAACTTCATAAAAGATATCAGTTTCAAAAAAAACACCAAACATCATAAAAGATATCTGAGTCAGTTACTGCTTCTGGCCAGCATCCTAACGAGCATATGAACAGAGGGCTGACAACTTCAAGCCAGCCCACTGGATTAAATTGTATTTCATTGCGACGGAATATATGCCCATACAACACCAACCATCACAATATAGAAGTTTAAAAGGAATCAAACCATACAAAGCAAATGGTGTGTGCATGTGTTGCTTAAAACAGCTGGAAAGTTTAAAGAAACTATTACAAGATGCAAGAGTAACAGACCTCGGCACCAAGAAGCCGCATTCTAAAGACATTAAGTGATTGTCTCTCCATATCCTGAGCACCCATGTAAACAACGCAATGTAGACCAAACCGAGCACAAACAGTAGCTGTGGCAACACCATGCTGACCAGCTCCAGTTTCAGCAATAATTCGCTTCTTACCCAGACGCTTGGCAAGCAAAGCTTGTGCTACCGCATTGTTGATTTTGTGAGCCCCAGTGTGATTAAGGTCTTCCCTTTTAAGGTATATATGAGGCCCCTTTCCATCAGCACGCTTATAGTGCTCTGAAAGCCGCTCTGCAAAGTAAAGTGGGCTTTCTCTTCCAACATAGTCTCTCAATATCCCATCTAGCTCTTTCTGAAATTGATCCGGAAAATCATTATATTCAAATTTTTAAAGCATTGTGTTGTGGGCCAAAAAGAAGAGAGTCGCATAGTGGGTGAAAAGCCCATAATTAAATTTGTTTATTCTAGAAGAAAATAGATGACACGCACACACACGTGAGAAGGGGAGGGGAGAGTATATATGGAAAAGAATATTGGTAGAGGGGAGTTAGTTATCTACTTATCTCGAGTGTGACAAGTACTAGCGAGAGTCAGGGTTGTACAGAGACATTTCAGTTTATACTCCATTCCAATATCTTTGTGCATTTCTTATTGTGGTTGCAACACATTGATGTACCCTCCCCACTCACTTAAATATCACTATGAGTTTCCCATGTTACATCCTAATCTAATTTCTCTTGATATCTAAGTAAGATTTATTCTTTAACTCTGGAAGATATGTTACTCTACAGTCATAGCTAGCAAGACTGCAGGAATAATCACGTCAGTTTAGATTTGAATAGAGTCATAGACTCTAAATGCATAAATTATGCATTTCATAAGTAACAAGCAACACTACCCGAATCTAAATTTTTGTTGGCTACAGAAAGAAAGTGTAGATTAGCCTTCAACCATGCATATAAATCGAAAATACAGTTCAAAGCAAGAAAAGTAGAAAACTATGCCATCAGGTGGTTGTCAACTTGACCATATACCTCGCTACATATGTATCTGTTGTCTTCTGACCATCTGTTCTAAAGTCATAAAATTTTCACAGAGAAAAAAAATTCATCTGCTTCTTAAAGATAGTGAGTTCTTAAAACATTGCCCATCACATAGCACAAGAGAAATTAAGGCACCTTCGGTTCTGCACTATGCTAAAAATATCTTTCATTCATTAGCTCAGCTCTATTACCTTTCCAGACCATAAAACAAACAGGTAACAAGAATCTGCCAGTAGATAGAAGTCATATGCTGATTAATTCATCCTCAAAATCACAATGCTTAGTATCACATGATTCTTTGAACAAAATATTCACAATCCCGTTGCTTTTCCAATTAAAAAAAAAACGATCCGCTCTTTTTTTGAAAGGGGAGAAACCAAAACCTGAAACCCGTCATCCGAGGCTAGGGATTTGAAGGCCTCCTCGAGCTCCGTGAGGGCGTGCATTAGAGTCTCCGGAACGTACTTTCCGCCAAATTTCCCGAACCGGCCGAAGGAGTCGGGCCGCTGCAGAGTCTCCGGATCAACGGCCGCCGCCGCCGCCGCCATTGTATGTGGTTTCGCGATCACACAAACTATGGAAGGGTAACGCCAATGCCAAGGAGGTGTAATTTTGCTGAATTTGAAGGGTAAAATGGAAGGTGAATGGGAATGAGAGGAGAAGCGAGCTGTCGCAGGGTACGCTGTTGAAGGGGCGGCCATATTTGGGGTCAAAGGCGAGGACTTTTCTGATTTTGCTCTTTTTTTTTTTTGGTGGATCCCACATTAAAATTTTTATGTCAATGAAACAAAAAAAATATTATGTTAATTATAATATTAATTTAATCAGAAATACTAAAATATTAAAGATCTTATAACTCAAATTCAAAAATAGAAAAAAAAATCAAAAAATCAAAATAATATTGAAAAAAATTGAAAGGAACAATTGTTTGGTTTTAAAGACATAATTTATTTTTTAAATTATATCTTTTTATTGATAATATTTTGTTAAATATTTGATTAGACTTTTTTCTTTCTAGACTTTTATAGAAATTGCCTGTAGATTTGATTTGATATACTTAAAAGTGTTTATTTTCTTATAAACTTTATATTACCATGATTTGTAGGCATCTAATCAAGCAAAAAATTCTGGAGAAAAAAATGTCTACAAATATGAGGACCATATGTTGTGCACAAGTGTGGAGAGATAGAGAGAAATACTCACAGAGAGAAGATTAAGCAGTAGAGCCCCACACATTTGAAGATTACTGTTATTTATAATTGTGTTATCGTGGTAGTTGGAGACATCTGAAGACAACACTTGTGAAAGTGTTGATTGAAGATTTTGTTTTGTTGTTTCACTTTTTGGCACATAATTTTTGCATTATTTGGTCATTTTATTATTGTTTTTAGAATGCAATTTGATTTCTTAACTTGTTGTGGAAGATAATTTTTCATAGAATTACTAATATTGATTTTGTAAACCCGATTTGTTTTTCTAGTTATTATTTTGTGATGAAGCATCGCACAAGTATACTTGTGCATAATTATCCTTGAGTTATTTTTATTTAAGTTATTTCTTTGTACGCTACATTATTCCGATGGGTGTTGTTATTGATTTTGATTTTGTTATCATTGAGTAGATTGTGATTATCTGTTTGTCTATTAAAATTCTCACTATTTCATATTTCACTTACGCAATTCTTTGAATTTCTCACTCGAATTGTATCATCTATTCATCTTGATTCTCTCTGATAGAATTTCTTGCGATTTTCATAATTGTCTCTAAATTCACTAATGGCAAAGCAATATTTTGATCCTTTTGACAGCCTGAGTGAAATGGGTCACAAGAAGTATGTTGCCCCTGTTGAGACAACACCCACAAAAGAGACTAACGCTTCGGAACTAGAGATTGTTAATGTTGAGGAAATCTTTGTTCCTCTTGAAACAACTGTTCTTGAATAACCAGGAAATGAAATTGAAATAGAGAATCCTCTCGATTATTCTGTGTCGCGCAAGGTGTTCCTTCCACCACCTCGTGTTCGAAGTTCCAAACGACAAGATGGATACAACCCTGACTTCACACCATCGAAAAGATTCTGTTACAAGGGTGAATCATCTGTTGAACCTTCCCTCGTCGACACAGACTTCACCTCTGGAGATGATTCAGAAGAAGAGGATCACGAGCTTGTGGCTCCTGCCAAGACCACATCTGTGGATAATAGCAGTTCATCTACTGGAGATTAATAAATTCCCCCATATACTATCCTCAGTTTGTTTATGAGAAACCAACCTTTAATTTTTTGATGATGATATGGTCCTTCTTACTCAATTCTTGGTGAATTTAAAGAAGGACAATGACTCTGGCCCTATAGTTACTGCTGATGAGTGTGACAATGAACTTGATGTTGAGATAGAGCAAGAGTTTGCTAATAACAAACCTGATTCCTCTTATAGTTTATATTCTTCCTTTGTTGAAGAAGAATTTGAAGGTACTGGGGATGATGATATTGGAAGTGAAGATGTTGATCTGGATGCTGAGGACACTCTGGACGACACATACTTTAAAATTTGTGATTTGGAGAAGGCATTCAGTACATAGTTCTATACCGAAAATGCTCGTGCTCAGTGGTCAGTATATGAAAATCGTGAGTTTATTGTGGAAAAGAATGTGCATATTGATGTTTTTCTAAGCCACAATTTGGTGGATTTTCTCAAACTTCGAAGGTATTCTCTACTATGTCTACGGTGCTTCCATACTGTCAAAATCCAGTTCTTGAGTTTTATACCAACCTCTCACCTAGATTAGGTGATGAGAGTTCCGACAAGTTTGGAAGGGTGTTTGTTCACAACAAAGTGTACAATTTTAATCATATGGTCATCAACACCTTCTACAATACTCCTGCTGATGTAGATGATGGACCTCAACTAGATATTCATGAGGTTACTTTGGTGTTGATAGGGGTTTGATCACGCAGTTTTCAAGGCATCCAGATCGCCATTCTGTGGCAAACTTAAAATCTTTTTATGTTGTGCTTAACAAGGTTGCTATATGCAATTTGACTCCATCCAATTCCACGATGATGACAAAACCACAGGCCCTGCATTTATTTGTAATTGGAACTCGTACTCTCAATTTTGGCAAATTGGTTTTTAAGACAGTGCCACAGTTTGCTGGATAAGGATTCAAAACATCTGAACTCCCATTCCCTTCACTGATAATTCTTGAATTTCAAGGATTCATCAGAAACATTGATGAGCAGTTGTCAGATGACAGTGAGCTGTTAAAGATTGTCCCTGCTCTGCTTAAGAGAAACAAAAAGATAGGCCGGCCTACCTTGTTCTGAGTTTAATTATGTTCCTGATGTTTCCAACACGACCCAAGCTTCTCATAACACTGCCTCATGCACTGATTATGTCATGATCTCTTCAACTGCCATCCAAGCTCATCTTGATAATGACCTGGCCAAAATCATTCAAACAAAGACTGATCTGGTTTACTATGAAAATCTTGCCGCTGATTATAGATTGATGATGAAACTGGATGTCCATTCTTGACAAAAAAATAGGGAGAAGATCAAGTTATTGGTGCACAAACTGATGAAGCTGACCATCGGGAACAAAAGATAGTGGTGAAGAAGAAGAATCTGCAGAAGCTGCTGAAACTAAAAATGTTCAGTGATTTGATTTTATATGTCACGCCCCGAGACCGGGGTTAGTCGACACCGACGTTGTTTTACAACCACACAATTGAAAACAACAAGCCTCGTAGTACAGTATAAACCAAAAACCAGATTATTACTCATAATCAATCATAAGATTGTCTTTACAATGTAGATTCTAAAAACGATAAAAATATGCGGAAGCGTTTACAACTTACTAAGCGAAAAGTAAAATAAACTTCTTGATTCATCTTATTATCATCCCCAAAATTGGTCTTGTTCATCTTCCTCGATTTTCTCTTCTGATTTATCTAGGGAAGGTAGAGTAAGGGGATGAGTATTTTGGGAAATACTCAGCAAGTGGGGGCCGTTCGAGACATGAAGCAAAATATACATATACTTGAATTCACATTTTACATAGCATATCATAACTTGAATAATAGCGAATATTCATACTTCATAATCATAACATGTCATCACATATCACACTCATATAGCATACTTGTTTAGCATACTCATATAGTACTGATAGTCATCTCATTTCCATGGTTTCCTGATATCAGTCTCCTATATGTTAATCCTCTAAGGAGTGAGGTCATGTCCAATATGTTAATCATCTATGGAGTGAGGCCGTACAACGGTTACCATCCTACCGTATAAGGGTCATAGTTCGGAAATCTTTTCACATATCGAATCGAATCCTAACAGTGCTTTGAACATATAATTTTACAAATCTTGAAGAAAATATATTATGAACAAAGAATTATGCTCGAACGAACTTTCAAAAACGAAATAATTCATACGCAACATATTTTAAAACAAGCCCACTTCAAAGAATAAGTGTGGCAAACAAAAACTCACTTGCGAAAGAATATATATATACATAACAAAAGCTCACTTACGAAGGACAAGTGTACAAATTATAATATAGCAAAAACCCACTTACCTTAGACTGGAAGAAAACGTGAAGAATTCAAAAATCATAGAAGAATCATCCAACCGACACTTCGAAAACGCAGCAACACATCTACCGAAACATCAGCCGCCTTGTAAAATTCCTTTCGCCTTAATGAACCGTTGGATCCGGTTTAAACTTTAACAGTACGTTCATTAGTGCGTCAAATAAATTTTGAACAGTGAAGATCGGGTTTGGATCTCTTTTTGACATGCTTATGGACAAAAAACCGTAGGTATGCCGTTCCTACTTAAAATCCAAGCGGTTTTCTTGCAAAGAATATAAACAAAAAAACTAACCGTTGGATTTGGTCGAAATTTAGATATGTTATTCAAAACATATGGAAGCATATTCTGAACTTGATGTTGGCGTACAAAATGAGCTTGATATTGGCGTACAAAATGAACTAATTTGTTGTTATGTCTAATTTTGATACTAGTTTTGATGTGCATGATAAACTTGTTTTCAAAAATAAGGGTATTGTTCAGCTAATGTTGACACTAGGATTCACATTTCTAAATGTTTATGTTTATTTCTATGAAATCATATGCTTTAACTTGATCTTTGACAATGAATTTTTTTTTGAACAGTTTCTTGAGAAAACAATGAATATACAAGAAAAGGGGTGTTCCTTATTCATTTATGGTGCACATTGAGGGGGAGATTTCAAAGTGGTGGTTAACATACTAAAGCTGCTGTTGTTTGACGTCTATTCCTTTTTTTGTTTCGACAAAAAGAGGACTAAATGTTTTGTTTGCATGGTGGTGTTCAAAACAAGTCAAAGGAATAGATTTTTAGTTGTGTTTTTTGGTATTGGCTTGTTTTGATCTTCTTGGATTGTTGATAGACTGATTATTGTTGTGGATTTTTATTTGATATTATCTTTTGAATAGTAATAAGAGCAGTTGGTTTGTCTTTATCTTCTGGAAAGTGATGAAGTATGATTGAAATATATTATTAAGATTATATCAATATTGATAAGGCTTATCAATACTCTTATGCTTACTGATTGACAATGAATATGTGATGAATAATTGTTCAAGTTCATAATGCAAGTTTCGAAGGAAAACTCTAGGTTGGATAATGATAAAACTAGCAAAGATCTATTTAATCTTCTGTGGAGATTTCATAATGGATAGACATTGTGATGACTATGTTATTCTGAGAGAGTATATTAATTGTCGTGAGAGACTTCTGTAAAAAAAAACGCATATTGTTAATTTTTTTCGTAACAACTGCTACAATAAGGTTCAATCAGCTTCACCTTATCATTCAGTTTTGAGAGCTTTTCTATTTCAGGTGTTGCACAAACATTTACTGATTGGTGATTCATTCATTGGGAGGGAAATGTGACGTTTCGGGAGATAACATTCCTCGGTATTGAAGTGAGTTCTAGTGAAGCTTGGTGCTCGTCAAGTGTAGTCAGCTGAAAGTGTTCATCATAGAGACATCATAAAAAGATTCTTTTAATTTGTGTGATTGTAAACTTTAAATTTTAGTGGATTCACTTGATAGCTGGACATGATCTCGTAGGCGTAGGTTTATTAACCAAATTACATTAAAATCATGTTGTCTCTGTATTCTTTATTTTATTATTCATGCACGTAATAAACAACGATAAAGAACAAACCACTAATCTTGCAAGATTAAAATTTTCAAAATAAATAAATTGAAGTTCATATTTGTAGATAATATAGTTTATTAATTTTTTTATAAGTTTATTTACATAGTTTTTACGTGGTTTTGGAACCTAACAAAGAAGTGGGAAGAGAAATGAAGACAATATATTGTTCCATGTAATTCCTTCATAGGAAAAACTGTTAAATTGGTTATATAAGTAGTTATATTTTCTATTTATGTGCTCTTTAAGTCTTAACTAGCTAAAGTTGGGTCTTAATCATGTAATTTTGTTTTTTGTTTGTTTTTTTTATCATATTTAGTTGGAGCGATAATGTGATGTCGGAAAATATTGATGTGTATGACACCAGGTCAGTACTATAGTGAAATAATGATTTAAACCAATAAAAAGTAAAATTGTGTGATTGAAACTGAAATTTGACAAAGCTAAAATAACTATTTTCCTTCACATCCTTTACTACATTTTATAGGAAATAATATTATTACTTCAAAGAATATCACTAGTTTTCAACATGACGAAGAATGTATTAAATGTCGCATAGAAATAATGCATCACAATTCTTGTCTAGGCATGATTAATTATGTTTGGTGACATCGAATGCAATCAATCAAAACTGGCAAAGTTGAATCAAGCATAATAGTTAATCTTTTACATATGCATTGGTAAAGAAATTAGAGTAGATCTTTTATGAGACGGTCTCACGAATTTTTATATGTGAGACTGGTCAACCCTACCGATATTCACAATAAAAAGTAATATTTTTAGCATAAAAAGTAATATTTTTCATATATGATCCAAATAAGACATCAGTCTCACAAAATACGATCCGTAAGACCGTCTCACACGAGTTTTTGCCAAGAAATTATGGGTTCCCTCCTAAATCATGAATATCTTATGATCTTATCTTGTTCCAATGGGGCATTGTATTTTGAAAAACAAATTTTTGGTGATTCAAGATTTATTGGCGGGTTGCAAGCAGCACCACATGCTATTTTTGGGAAAAAAGAAAAACATGGACAGAGTCGGATTTATTTCGTAAAATATGCATGTTGTTTTTCACAAGGAAAGAGAAGACAAAAGGCCGAGGAATTCTTCTTCTTTCTTGAGAGACCAGAGAAGCACTGGTTTTTCAAGAAGAAGATATCCCTTTCCTTACATTTCGCTCAAGATTCTGATATTATAATTTATGTACATTTTATGATTGGAAAATTAAGAAATTTTTGGACCTTTTCAGTGGATCGGTGCCCAAGTAATGATTGATTTGAAACACAAAAGGGAATTGAAGAAATTAGAAAAATGAAGAGTTGTTTCTCGTGTTGCTTGTCAGGAGAGAAGAGCCAGAAAAGATCCTTGAAGAAGAGCATTCAAGAATTCAAGAAGACGAATTCTGTGGCCTCTTTTGCAAATATATCATTTAAATCTGGTGATTTCTTCGTATTTTAATCAATTTTATGCAACATATATAATTCATTCCTTTAACTATTCATTACATTCTACGTTTTTCCCAGGTTAATTAGAAAACATCCTCGTTTGATGTTTGTTACCGCCACGTTTAACAATTTTTGAATAATAGTCTAAATGTCTATTATAAGACTGATTCAACAGCATGCAGAATTGTAGGACGTTTATTTTTTTGTTTTTTTTTGGATCTTGATTGAGTTCGTGACTCCAATTGTATATATCGGGCTTCGCATGGAAAGATCACGCTACGTTGTATATGGTGCAACTTTAAACATGAGAATTTCCGAGCGTGATTTTAATACAAATAATGTACAGATGCCAGCAGGAGAAGATATATAGCAGAAGAAATAGAAAAGCTTGGGAAGGGAAATATATCTGCTGAAATTTTCACATTTCACGACCTTTCTGTTGCTACTCAGAACTTCAA
Organism: Primulina huaijiensis; assembly: GCF_012295235.1. NCBI lineage: Eukaryota > Viridiplantae > Streptophyta > Magnoliopsida > Lamiales > Gesneriaceae > Primulina > Primulina huaijiensis. The sequence goes on from NC_133312.1 coordinate 19,535,950, forward strand.
TCTTGAAACTTTGTTGGGCGAAGGCGGCTTCGGAAGGGTGTACAAAGGCCGGATCGAAAGCAAGAACATGGTGATCCCGTGACCCTTGTCGTTGTATGTCAATTATAGTTTATATATATGCTGAATCGAGTCCAATAGTTTCGACGTTTTCTTTGTTTCAGGATGTTGCAGTGAAGCAACTCGATAGAAACGGCTTCCAGGGGAACAGAGAATTTCTTGTGGAGGTTTTGATACTGAGCCTTCTTCACCATCCCAATCTTGTGAATTTAGTCGGATATTGCGCTGATGGCAAGCAGAGAATCTTAGTTTACGAGTACATGCACAATGGTTCTTTGGAAGACCACCTCCTAAGTGAGTATGTTCTTTAGAAAATGATACAAAGTAGTTTAGTTCTATAATTACATTTTCAGTCTCCCTATCTGTGTAGATTTCAATTGATGTCTGGTTTTGTATAGACGTAAGTCCGGAGAAAGAGCCACTTGATTGGCATACCAGAATGAAAATTGCCGAAGGGGCAGCACGAGGGCTTGAATATTTGCATGAAACAGCAAATCCTCCGGTGATCTATCGTGATTTTAAGGCGTCGAACATACTTTTAGACGAAAACTTTAACCCAAAACTGTCGGATTTCGGCCTAGCAAAGTTAGGCCCTATTGGTGGAGACACCCATGTTTCCACCAGGGTGATGGGAACGTACGGGTATTGTGCACCCGAGTACGCCTCCACCGGCCAGCTGACAACGAAGTCCGACGTTTACAGCTTTGGTGTCGTGTTTTTGGAAATAATCACAGGCCGGAGAGTCATCGACACTTCCAAACCAAGCGAAGAGCAGAATCTAATAACTTGGGTACGCTTGTTTTGCACGATGGATTAAATTTCATGTTACAATGCTCATCTCAAGAGACATTTCTTGAAAATCTGCAGGCACAGCCATTGTTTAAAGACAAGAAAAAGTTCCATTTAATGGCAGATCCATTGCTGGAAGGGAATTACCCGGAAAAGGCCCTATATCAAGCTCTTGCTATAGCTGCAATGTGTCTCCAAGAAGAAGCCTCCATTCGACCTTTGATCAGCGACGTCGTCACGGCACTTGAATATCTATCTGGAGGCAAAAGCCCGGGTGAGGCCGGTGAAGATGAAGAACAACAAGAAGATGGTGGTGGCCAAACATGAGAATCGAATGTGTGACTTCAACTCTGAACCGATTGCAAGACCTATTGGTCCTAGTTTGTCAATAAATTATAATTTGTGGTAGATACAATTCAAATATTTAAACTGTATACAACCCTGGGAATTAGGTTTCAGTCATTCTTCCTTTCTGCCAATAGAGACGCTTATTATTAGCAAACAAATATTACTAATATTTTATTATTTAATTAATTTGGTCACATAAAATTCAATATGCATTGTAACTAATACAATATTATGAAACAGCAATAAATACAAACAGATCACAGATCATTGTTGATACAACTCTTTGATTACACAAAACCTCAACAAAAACACCCCATCTGATTGCATGCAAATCACTACTTGAAATAAAGCTCAACGAGCTTCTTTAGAGTATCAAAAACGCTAGTGAACGGGTTGAACTCGACCGGGGCTTTGAGTTTAAGATCAGGAAATTGGTTGTTCAGAGCTTGTTGCATCCCAGACATAGACATCATAGCTGCAAGCTGACTATTTGACATCACCTCACAATCTTGTGGAGTATCTTTGATACTGCTGGAGTCGTAGCCAAAAGTTTCTAAGACAGACTTGTACTTCTCTATGAACTCTGGTCCGGGGTCGGGTTTTCTTGAGTATATCTGTTTGAAAATTGAGAAGGGCCAACCAATAAAATCCTTTGATGAAACTCCCAAGAAACTTAGCAAATATTAGAAAACTTATTAAGTTTCATAATCTTCCCAAGTTTACATCTCAATTAAACTCTACATACAACTGAAGTTTCAACGGTTAACAAATCACTAAAGCCACATGTAATAACTTTAAGCCAAGTTACTGATCTCATTCTGCTATTTGTATAACTCTCCAGTTTGATGTCCAAACTGTCTTAAATATCAATTTCTATGCCACACCATCTCAAACCTTTCATTACCATCTTTCAATATTTGATTAACCTTTGCGTAACCGATCTGCAAACTCGTTCGAAATATGTTGTATTTTGTAAACCTTAACTCACCCCACATAGCATAGTATATTGCTGATCAATTTCATATACATTTTGGTTAACATAAAACTCATACTGCAAACATTATTCAATTTTGATTGTCACCATATTTAACTTCATATTTTCTTTCTTTTATAATTTGCATCTAAAATGTTGAAATTTCTCCCATTCAAACTCTTGAACTATCTAAAACATGCTAAACTTGTGGCACATAAAATATATCTTAGCTCAACTTAGAGTTCTGATAGCCTCCTCTTGTCTTATCAATGAAGATTGGGAAAGTCAGACACAAATAAGAATGATTAATTAGAGTAAATCTTAATATTTGCCTATCCAGTGTGCTCGATTGAGATCCATGACAAAAGCCATGTACCAAAAGAAAGATGAGCACAAGAATTCTATCAAGTGTGCTTCGCAAAGATCCATTAGACGCTCTAAACAAACTTGTAAACTTTAAGAAACAGAGCAACTATGGGTATACCTGTATAAAACTCTTGTCCTTTGCTCCAGAAACCAGGGCATAATTATCATAATCAGTTGCAATAACATCATAAGGTTCCTTGGGGATAAACGGTAATGTGGGAAACCGAAGGTAACACTTTTGCTTAATCATCTCTCGCTTTTCTAGGTCCGTTTCATTTTTCTCCTTATCATCTTCAGAAAGGCATTGGACCCTTCCCCTTATCCCTGTAATGTAACCGTTAGGCCCCCCATGAATACAGAATGTATCAACCTGGATAGCTGGTATATTCACATCAAAAGTGTACACACCCTGCAATTACATATTATGGAAGAATGTCATATACGACAACATTTAGACTCAAAAGGCAAAAATCCCACAATGCAAAAACTGCATAAAGGATTTGGTATTTGTCTCCCAAATTATGAAAATACGGTACCAATGGAATTTTAGAAAAACCATGATGAAAAAATGCATTCTAAATCCGAAATAATTGGAGCATATGAAAATGTCAAACGACTCAACTAGCTGACTATCCACAACACAGTTTGTTTATTTATCTATTAAAAATAATTAATAAAACTTAAATTATTCATTTCAATAACTGAGATTCTTTTTTTTGGTTCACCTGAGTGCAGTGGCAATCTTCTTGACCCTGCCCCGCAAATCCACGTTTAAGTGAAGCTACTTCAAACCATCGTCCAGCGTACCTGTTTGGGTCAAAGTTCTTAGCTGACATGCCTCTCATCATCAGCAGCATTCCAGTTCCCTCCTCATTCCCTTTGTCTAAAGGAAGAGTCAAATTTTTTTCTTCAGCGCTTGCAAGCTGGCATATACCGTTACGAGAAACATCTGTCGCAATAGCCTGCTCAGCATATATAAAAAGAAACAAATTCAGACACATAAGCTTCAATTTGATAAAAGACATACCAATGTGTTTTACAACATGAATCTAAAAGCTTATTTTATGAATGCCGTCACTATACAACACAAAGCACCCACCGGAGTTGTCTGAGATAGGACAATTATCGATGCTGCAAGACTGGATAGCACTTGTTTCACCTCAAACTCGATTGAGCGCTTAAAACAACAGTCAGGTATCTCTTTGCCTGGCAGTCCTCTGGAAAAGAAGAGCACACATTAAGTCTCATGGAAGCCACAGCATTTTCCTCGTAAAAGGGTAGTCAAAAACAAAAGTGTCAGCATTTATGACGTAAAGGGTCCTTAGCTTGTGAAATGGAAACGAAATCACCTCTAGTTTTTTAGTCGCCTATGAATGCAGGCTCAAATTTAGCCAAACCAAGTTGCTTCATCTCTCTTACTGCTGAGTTTTCCCCACTTCAGATTTACCAGCAAGAAATGTACAATGGACCATTAATCTAATTGCATTTCAATGATATTCTTTGGAAGCCTATTACTTAGGAAAGTGATCTTCCACAATACAGTGGGGATACAATTGAAATTCAAGTTTCACTGGAACAACAATATTAACCTTAGCTTCAGAATTCAAGAAACAACTATCAATCTAAAAATAGCAATAAATTCAAGAATGTGTCAGTCCAACAGCAGATTCTTAAATAAAACAATTTTACAGGATTTTCGGGAAATAATGTGTAAAATTTACTAGACCACAAAATACCCAATAGATCTCATCAGAATTCAAGCATTTGGTTACATATTGCGGAACAAGATGAGCTGAGAATGGCACCTGGACGTAGGAGAATAATGTGCTTGAAGCATCAACGGCCGTGATCGAGTAGCCAGTAGATTACTACATTGATACCCCATTTTTTTATGAATTCTTTATCAGATATGCTGTTGATTTTTAAGGCCTTGAAAACCAAGAAAAGAAATGAGATTTTCTCGGATATTTTATATATATATATATATATACACACACACACACATATCTTTTGTCAAATACATGGGAAGGGCCGCCAAGTAGAACTGAAGTCTTGTAAGTTAATAGTTTTGATTTTTAATCCTGTCACTTATTAATTTTAAATTTAATGAATATAATATTTATTTAATATATGTAATATAAGTTTATTCTCGCTACACGAGCTACGTAGAATAACATCGATTTTAAATAAACAACATTCGATGAAGATAGTTACTTTTGGCAAAAAAAAAAAAAAGACTTAAACAAAATAAAAATCCAAATTATTAGATGAAATCAAACATTGACAAGTCACAAAAATAAAATCAAAAACATGATAACTTACATAACTAAAATTACAATTATAAATAACGTAGATTATTATTTTATAAAAATCTTTAGAATTTTAAAAAAAAATGTTTTAGTTAAAAAATATTCTTTTAGTTAAAATTTTAAATTATTTAATTAATAGAAATACAAATTTCAATAGTTAAATTCATTAACTATGAAAATAATATACGATATATTAATAAATATGTAATTTCGTAATTGATTAATTAAAATATTTGTTTCAAATAAAAAATTGTTTTAAAATTTTCATTTTAGAGTGGATTAAGTTTAAAATCGGTGTGTTATTGGGTTTTATGTTTGATTCCAAGATCACACAATTCTATGCAAAATTTGCACTAAAAAAAAAGCCTTTGAATTAGAGATGAGCTAATATTAACGTTTAATAATCCATTGGAGCAACTGGTCTGTGGCCCAACATTGGAAATTCAAGATTAGCTTATGAAGTAAGTGTGTGAATTGGTTTCCATTCCATTCTTGCAAGGAATTAAAGCTTGCCAACATAACTACATCCTATACTCATTTACAAGTCATTCCAGCATGTAAAAATCGCACCATTGCTACATTAAATCGCGGAAAATAGACAAATTTGTCGTCTAAGTTTACCTATTTTCGGTTTTTTATCCATTAAATAGTCGAAATCGATTTTTTTCATTATGATATCTAATTTAGCAAACCTCGTTGCTCTCATTTCGTGTCAAGAGATAAGGTAAATAGACACATCCCATTACACTGATCGGGGGCGTTCGTAGTGACTGAAGGGGGTCGAAGATCAAGAAGTGAGTTATTTATACCAAGCATTCTTCTTAGTGCTAGATCCAATCTCCTGGTCCCTGCGGAAAGAAAAAAAATTCGCGTTCTTCCTTTCGGGAAGAGAAGATTAGTGAAATCCGTATATTGATCAGATAATTATGTTTTTAACATTCTATTCATTGTCCCGGGATACATTTTGGTTCTTATATCATGTCTTGCTGTATTGTATTCTTCAGCTCTGTTGTTTCGTAGTGTCATTTAATCTTACATGATTCATAATTATTACAAGTTATGATTTTATATGAAATTAATTTCACAATCTTACAATGGTATGGGATATTTTCGATACTAATAATAATAATTAGAGTAGGTCGGTCTCACGGATCTGTATTCATGAAACGGGTCGACCCGATCCATACCTAATATCAAAAGTAATATTTTGACATTAATGTAAACAATTTTCATGAGTTGGATCGGATCAGATATCTGTTTTCCAAAACTGATCAGTGAAACAATATTAAAATTTTTATCTAATAATTAATGATATGACATACATATAATCTATAAAACGTGGATCCTCATATGAGTTTAATTTAATTTATGTGTCTACTTGATAATATTCTTATTGTACAAATTATTTTTAATTAATTATGCATATGATTAAATAAATCCACAACTTGGATTCATTCATTTATTCGATTAATGATAGATTTTGATAATGAAAAACGAATCTACTTGATGTTTAAACAGCTAGGCTTTTGGGAATCAAACCACGTTGTTTCTCTGGCTTAATTATCATTAGCACGTTACAAACTAGGATTAATTGTACTTTTTTCCAATTTTTTTATTGAATAATTATCTGATAAAATAAACATTTATATATATGTCTGTATATATAATTTTTTATTAAAGAAGAAAGAGAATTTTTTTTTTAAAATATAGATTTTGGTCTGATAAGTAATTAACAGATACAATAATTTAATTTAACTTCTACAAATAATGAAATATACATAATTAATTACCCTAAATACTCAAGGACTACTATAATGTTCCCTAATAGTTCTCCAAATATTTTATATTCAAACATATATTAAATTTTTACTATTAAAATCCTGAGAGGAATAATATTTGGATCCTACTAAAAATTTTAATTTTTCCATCATAATTTTCAATATTGATTTTTTAAAATATTTTTCTATTCGTGTATTTCTTGTAAATTTAGCATGCCATAATCAATATCACAAAAACTCTTGTAAGATATTCACATAGGTCAATTTTGTGAAACGGATCTTCTATTTAGATCACCCATGAAAAAATATTACTTTTTATATCAAAACTATTATATTTTATTGTAAATATGGACACGATTGATTCGTCTCACTAATAAATATATGTGAGACCGTCAAAGACCTATTTGATAGCAATATGAAATTAAAATATTATTCTTCATATATTTTTTTAAAAATGTTATTAATTATGAAAAAATAAAATTATAATTTTTCACTTTATACCAAATTGGGACGAATATAACAGAACAATACGATCTCAGGCCAATCTGAAGCTGAAATAATACGTCATTCGCGGCGTCATTCATTTGCATATAAATATATATATATATACATGGGCCCACAAACATCCAGATATATTACGTCATCAGATACGTCATAATTAAGGATAACCACGTGTATCACTCTCATATGAAAATATTATTTCACAGTAATGTACATGTATCCGAAATACTTAATAGAGGAGTGGTTTATTTTATTTTAATGGATTGAGTAATAGTGATTTTATATTTTTGGAAGATAAATATTATATGTGTAAATCGAATGTAGAATAATATGTTTGAAATTAAACAAGGTATAAAAATATACACAATTTCAATTTTATGGAATATAACAGTAAATTTAATTTAAGATGGCTTTTAACTAGTGATATTTGCTCTCAGATCATGTTACAAAATTTCCCCAAAAATTATGTTAGGATCGATTAATATAGATTATGTGTTTAGAGGGAGTCGAATAACTACTTCGGTTTTTGGAAATTTTTCGGATATGAATTTGTTCATTAAAGAACAATTTCTGAGATCTCGTGTTTCAATATCGATTAGTTAACTAATAATAATAATGTGGAAACAAACTGAATGATAGATGAAATATTTTGGCTAAGATACCGTGATACCAGAATGAATAAAATGATGGACGAAAAGAGTTTTATGGATGTTCATATACTTCAATTGTTCCTACGTCACCCCTTCTATCTCAAGAATATGAATTTATTAAAAAAATTTAATTGATTACAAAGAATTGTAATAGCCAACTTCAGTTGGACTTATACAATGTCAAACTGAAACTCTTAGTTTTCTTCTTCACTTATAAGTTGTTTAACTGAATAGCTGTAATGAGTAGCCTGAATTATACGAATAAATTCATGAAGTAAGAGCTAAATTTTGCGATTTGTAAACTAAATAAACTCGAAAGTGAATCTTAACTGACTGATTTGTTCTTGATGTAGTTGTTTATGGATTGTTCGTTAACCTCTTTTCTTCAACTAAATTCATCAGCTATATATACTTTTCGATTCCAACGGTTACATTGAATGCGTTAAATGATTAATATCCATTGAATCATCTTTTAGTCCATGTAGATGACTTTTTTCTGACAGAAGTACGATGTATCAGACTGTTCTGCTTTTGTACGGACTGTCAGTTTGTCTGCTGAGATTCAAACTGCAACTGGTGGCGTGGCTGACTGATCAGGAGTCAAACTGGTCTACTGATCAGTTTAGCTCAACTACATCAGTTCTAACTGATGTCTTTTCAGTTTGAACGTTCCAGTTCAGTTTTCGGTTAAGCTTTATCAGTTCTGCGAATCACTTATTAAGTTCCTTAGATTTGGTATCAGTTCATCAATCTTCGATTCATCAGTTTGAGGCTATAAATCCTTTGAGAACTTTAGTTGGTTTACTTCAGTTTTACTAGTTCCATTAATTTTGCTGAGTCTCCTATAATTAATTTAAGCTTTACTAGATCGGTTATCGGTTCAGTTTAGTTTAGGTCTTCTGATCGGTTAATGGTCAGCTAAATCCCAACAAGTAGTTTCATATTAATTGGTCTCTTTGAATCAAATATTAATATCATATAATTTAGTCAGCAATATAAATGAATGAATAATGCTAAATGTACAACAAATATATCGTACAACTATATTTACAACAATTATATCGTTAGATTTGGCTATTACCTCAACAGATTTCGAATTGAATTTATTTTAAGATTTTGATAATGGAATTTTTGCATTGAATTTTATATATTGTAAGAATTGTTGTACAATTTTAGTTGTACATGTATCATTACTCATAAATATGCCGGCATTTATTAAAATTTTAACTTTTAATCATTCTTTTCTTGGGTGTGTTTAAATAAATTTATTTAGATTTAATTACACGAGTTGTCAACTTTTAAATTCATCATAATAATTTAAAATTTGTCAAAATATCCAAACGAACGATCAAATCCTTCGATCCAAACACGCCTAAATTCAATTAATTTTTGAATATTTTGTTCAAAAGAATTAGTGAAATGTTTATAGGTGAAGAAAGTTGATACATAATAAGAAAAAATAAACATAGAATTTGGTTTAGATAACTTGATAATGGAACATGTTTGAATATGTGTGTGGGAAAGCAGATAATATTTTGAATACACTGGACGACGCATTGATGTATGCCCATCTAGTCGTGGCCAGATATCTGAGATTTTCTTGGCGCTATAAATATTGGTTTCAAATTATATATTTATAACATATTATATACACTAGCAATGGTTAGGTACGTGTATTGTATGTGTTAAAAAAATAAATAATTAATCATTTAAAATATTTTGTTCACCAATTAAGGATCTGGATGTAATTTTCTCAACTTTAGTAATATTTTGTTGGGTAATCGATTTTCTCTTGTCCAAAATAGAGCGGAAGTTTTAAAAATTTTATTTGACATTCAAAAATATCTTTGGACACTCGTATAGTTTGAACAATAAAAACATTCATAGGGTGTAAGTAAATTTACCTTTAGTGAATTTATCACTCGTCACCAACTATTCCGAGATTAGCGGAGATAGATCTTCTTGTATTCCCTGTCGTAATATCTAAAATGCGATAACGTAATCTAACTGAATGCAAATCTAAGAAAAATAAAAAAAAATACCTAATTAAATTATTTTAATTGCATTAATTAAATGTGGTAGTCATGCTTATATGTTAAAAATATGAATTTCTATTAGAATGCATAAAACAGTGTTTTCAAGGGTTATGCGAGACACGACCAAGGTACGGAGACCAGAGACTGTAAAGAAAAAATATTTTTATTAAATGATTATTTTTAATTATTTAATATATGGTATAATTAATATGTAATTTACGAAAATGATGTCTTTCGTGGTATTTTACATGTCGAGACATGTCTGTGGCTGATCTTATAAGGAAGTTCGATAAGGGTTGTCACTTCGTGCCCCTCATCTCCAGAGATGTTGCTAAGAAACTGAGGCATTTCATGGATGAACTTCGACCCACAATACGTCGTGATGTGATGTTGATGAGACCGACGGATTATGCAGCTGCCACTGCTTGTGTTTTCCAAGCTGAACAGGCCTTGAACGATATTGATTTCGAAATGCAGCGCAAAAGGCAGCAGAAATCTCAGCCAAACAAGAGGCAGTTTACGTACCTCCCAGAGCTCAGGCGCAGTAAAAGCCCCAAAGACAATCAAAGAAGTCAGGGCAGCAGAAGCCACCACAGTTTGGAACTGCCCCACAATTTGATGAGAAGCCACTGTGCAAAGAGTGCAACCGCCCACACTCTGGCAAGTGGATGTGGGGATCATTCAAGTGCTTCATTTGCAAGGAGGAAGGACACAAAGCCATTGATTGCCCAAAGAAGAAAGGATCAACTGTGGGCAGAGTTTATGTCATGCATGCTGAGGAGGCAGAGGCAGATACGAATTTAATTACTGGTAACCTAGTTGCTTAACATTTTATATTGCTTTTATTATATGTAATGTTAAATTGGTTAGTGGAATTGATTGGGATAATAAGGAACCTAAAAGAAAATAGGTTGCATGCTCTACTTTAGTTGGACTTAAGGGATGACATTGAGAATTTTAGAAATTTGGCATAAAATATAAGCTTTAAGAATATAAAGGAATGAATTGAACCAATTTAAGAATTATGGGGCTTAAAAATGAAGAAAACGAAAGTATGAGGCTTACATTGCATAAATCGAAAACTAAAAGGGCTAAGCGCAAAAACCGAGAGCTTAAGGGTGTAAATGCACAATGCCAAGACTTCAGGGGTTAATATATATTTTAAGAATTCTGGGGACTGAAATTTAGGTGACCGAAAGTTCCAAGTGAAAATATGAAATTTTCGAAAATTCAAGGACTAAATTGCAAAATTTGAGAATTCCAGGGGCTATTTTTCGAATTCTAGAAAAACAGGGGTTGTTTCCATAGTTTTTGGAATTTTAAGGATCAAAACAATGAATTTAGAGAAGTTAGGCCCTAAATTGATAAAATTCGAAATTTATTTGGGGAAAAGATGCAAAATCTCGAGACTTGAGGGCCCCAAATGAAAGAATTTCGAGAAACCAAGGGCTGAAATGCAATTTTTAAAATTATTTTTGGGAAAATTGTGTAATTTTGAGATTTACTAAGGGTTAAGTGAGGAAATTTTCGATAATTGTGGGTTATTAGTGATATGAAATTCTTTAATTTCTCGACTCAAATAGATTTGTTAGTATATTTGTCGCATGAAGGATATTTATTTCAGGTGTAGCTACCTATGCATTGCTGGATTCAAGAGCTACACACTCATTCATATCCGAGAAGTTTGTCAAGTGACTGAAAATTATACCCGAGGATTTGGATTTGGGATTTAGAGTTACTATTTCTTCTAGTGATCAGATGGTTACTACGATTATCGTGAGGAATCTGGAGCTTCGTTTACAGAAGAATGTGGTTCAGGCAGATCTCATCGTACCACCAATGCCTGAATTTGACATAATTCTTGGCATGTATTGGCTATCTTTGAATGGAGCTTCGATAAATTTCCGACAGAGGTCAGTATCTATTCGACCGTCCGGCGGGAAATCTTTTGTCTTTGAGGCAGCAAGGAACAAGAAAATACCGTGCATTATCTCCCACATTTGGTCGAGAAAACTTATGAGACGAGACTGGTAAGCTTTTCTAGCGAGTTTTATTTCACTGCATGTTCCGGTCAGTCATAAGCTAAAGGATGTTGAGGTTGTCAGAGACTTTTCTAGCATATTTTACGAGGACGTTTATGGCATTACACCGGACCGAGAGGTGGAATTTTCTATTGAATTGATGTCGAGTATAGTGTCAATCTCTAAGGGACCATATCGTCTAGCACCAGCCGAGATTAAAGAGATGAAGGATCAAATTCAGGAATTTCTGAACAAGGGTTTTATTCACCCAAGTTGTTCTCCGTGGGGTGCACCAGTTTAATTTGTGAATAAAGATGGTAGTATGCATCTCAGCGTTGACTATAGAGAGCTTAACAGAGTAACCATCAAGAATAAGTATCTCTTGCCTAGAATCAAAGACTTGTTTGATCAGCTGCAGGGAGCTTCGATTTTCTCGAAAATAGATCTTCATTCGGGATACCATCAGCTGAAGGTGAAAGAGTCAGATGTTCATAAGATGGCTTTCAGGACTCTATATGGACACTACGAGTTTTTGGTGATGCCATTCGGGTTGACCAATTCGCCAGAGATCTTCATGGATCTCATGAATCGCATGTTTCAGCCGTATCTGAATCAGTTTATCATAGTATTTATAGATGATATTCTATTTGCTCGCGGAGCAAAGAATAGCACAGTCAGCACTTAAGAACGGCCCTATAGATATTGCAAGACAGAAAGTTATTCGCTAAGTTTAGCAAGTGCGAGTTTTGGCTCGAGAGAGTGGTGTTCTTAGGCAACTTTATTCGCTAAGGGATAGAGGAATTGTAAAATCTAAAATGCGATAATGTCATCCAACCACATGCAAATCTAAGGAAAATGAAAATACCTAATGTCGAGTCCCGTATTTGTAAATTTGCGGAATTATTTAAAATTTTTCTTATTAAAAATAAATAACATGTCTCATTCATAAAATAAACTGATAAAAAATTTAATGTTAAAATAGCAGCGGGAGTAAATGTTGTTTTCAAGCCACAACATAAAAATAGTTCAACAAGATAAAATGAGTTAAAATGATAAATGAACTGAAGCATGAGGTCCTCGGGGTCCTACTACTGCCGATCCAAGCTAGCTCACTGGTCCCCGCCCTCAGTCCCGACCTTATCAGTACCTACAACATTCAAGTCTAGTGAGTCTAAAGACTCAGCATGCATATATCGTGGATAACAAGTAAATATATCATAAAATCGCATGCAACATAAAAATATCATATCGTAAATCGTAACATTAAAAATCGTGTCATGAGTAATTATAAATACGTGCATAACTGAAAATTGTAAGTAAAATATTTGCTCGATAGAGCCCTGTCATAAAATAGCATATCATAATTTCCTGTAGAGATAATGTTCTACGCAAGTGGCCCATAACGTAACATGAATCGTCTGATCAGACTAAAACACAATATACTGGGCGGTAGAGATCATTGCAGCCCTTGGACTGGATATTCGTACCCATACATAAACATAAACCGGTCGTAAGTCACCGGATGAAGCCATAATCACATAAGCGTGAGGTGGCCACAAGACATATCACATATATCTCAAAAATAAACATTTTATATTTTATGCACGTAATATAATTAAAATCCTGTTTTATTTTACCAATTGGGTTGGATCATTCCCAGGCTCGCTGCGACCTAATTCTAACATGGGAAACATGCAATTATTTTTCTTGAGACTAACTTCGTAATTGAACCCAAAAACGGGGCCAACTAGACCAACAACTTAATTTCTAACCATGACTCCGTACCAACCCGAACCAACATCGAACCATCGTTTAGTCATGGTCAAAATACGCCTAACATGATGAAATAATGCTCTTAAGAATTGTAATACTCGAAATTTGGTGAATGGAGGCCAAAATCGTGAAACGCTCTTTCGAGAGTCACTTTGGCACATTAAACCGTAAATTCTCGTACGACCTCTAAACTTAACCGAATCACAAACGGCCAAAAGCATGACCTTTCTAACTCAATAAGGTACTGTCCAATCAAAGGACATAGGCTAAAAGCCAACCAAGAACTCGAAACAAGCCTTTGAACCGAAGCTCAAGCTGCTGTCAACAAAATGCAGCAGCTGCTGCTGTACTTCCTTTTCTTCGTTTACAAGGCTATTGGCCATTGGGGCTTGAACCACCAACCAGAGCCTATTACCAACATCCTAAGGTGTGGCTCAAACCATGGCTAAGGGCCCTAGGCCAACCACAATCCAAGCAACACCCAAAATAACCCAACGTTCTGACCCGAGAACCATGCTGTTGCGTGTGGGGTGTATTGCTTATTGTTGCTGTCATTTTCATTCCAGTGGCCATTTGATCGACCATGGCATGATCTAGACATCATGAGGTATTGTGTGAACCATGGCTAAGGGCTAGAAGCCAACCAAGATCCACCCAACACCCTAAATTCGAAACTCACTCACCCAAAACAGAAAAAGAAGGAAACCGAGGGACCTGTCTTGTTTGTTTAAACTTTCGATGGGATCATGAACCAAGCCATGAAGGGCCACCTTGGTCATGTCCTAGACATGCTAAGGAAGGGTCCTAACCATGGTTACAGGCCCAAAAGCCAACCAAGATTCGAACCTCCTTGAACAATCAAAACCAGAAATTTCGAGACTCAACTTGCAACTATGGTGGAGTTCTTGTCAAGTCTTGAATCCAGCGAGTTGGGGGCTTAAACTAATGGACCAACATGATCCTAACACACCCTAGTACATGTCTATATGCAGCCTTGAGTGCCTGGAACCGAGCCATACCCTGAAGCCACAAAAAACAAGGCAACCCGTGAAGCACAGGGAAGAGAGCCGAAAATCTGTGTAGAATTTTTGTTCATGTTGCTGTCAAAATTTCGGTTTTTATCATGAATCAAGAACATGTAATGGTTTAAAAATAGATATATGGCTTGATTGATGAGCAAAGAAACAAGATATACATGCCTGAAGTTTGTTTGAAACGAAAAAAAAAATTAATTACGACGAACGCGGCGCGACGGAGACGGAGTTCTCTTTTTCTTTCTTGTTTTCTCTCTTATTTTTCGTTGAAGAACTCACGATTTTTCTCTGAAGTTTTACTCTGAAATTTCGAGAATGAGGGAAGGAGAATGGCTAGGGAAATGAAGAGAAAGTTTGCAAGATAAAAAGGAGAAATAAATCTTGCTATCCTTTGAGTTTGTGAGATAAGGAATGATAATGATATCAAGGGATTTGAGGGATATTTGAGAGATGAGAGGGCCGATTTCTAGCTAACAAAATATGGTATAAATATTGTTTAAATCTTTAATTATTGGTGATTAAAATGAAGGGAATTATCTACCAAGAAAATAATAAGGAAAGAAATAAAATGGTGAGTTGTTAAACAAATATCAAATCTTTTAAATGGGGGCCAAAAATTGCTAGATAAATGGGGATGAAATATTGCTAAATTATTGAATTTATCTCCTTAAAGTTTTAAACACTTAATGATGTATTTTAGTGAAATAGTAAATTAATTTGGGATAGGCATTATCTTGCATGCATGGCTAAATCTTTAAAATAAATTACTAACATTTTAAGTTACAATTTCTTAAATAAAATAAGCCTAGATTAACTTATCTCAATTGGTCACACATTTTAATTTTGGCTTTTAATTAATTATGGGACATAAAAGAATTTATTTACTACTTATATCTAATTAATTAAATAAATCCTTAAACCTTCTTTTAACTTAAAGTAAATTATTCTTTGACTTAAATTAAATTTAGGAATATTTTCTTATCATTAAATTTTATCTCAATACTCCAACTCCGGTCCGGCCTCGTTTATTTAACCGAAAAGATAATAACTAAACTACTGCGTAAAATAACTCAACAACTTTTAAAAGAATGAATTTAAATCCTCATTCATAAAAATCATTTTAATTTAAATAATAGTAATTATGCATGGCTCATACGTAGTGTGATTTAACGGATTCTACACCTAATTAAATTATTTTAATTGCATTAATTAAATGTGATAGACATGTTTATATGTTAAAAATATGAATTTCTATTAGAATTCATAAAACAGTGTTTTCAAGTATTATGCGAGATGTGACCAGGAACTGTAAAGGAAAAATATTTTTTTAAAATGATTATTTTTAATTATTTAATTAATATATGGTATAATTAATATGTAATTTTTGAAAATGGTGTCTTTTGAGGTATTTTTACACGTTGAGTCGTATTTTAAACTTGTAATCGATTTTTGACTAAAATAAGGACTTTTTAGAGGCTCGGTTAATATTTTCGAAAACTTTCCTAAACCAGATATTTTTCTACATTCTATTGGGCCTAATGGGCCTATTATACTAGGATTATTGGGCCCAATTGTCTACCTTATTATTAGTATCCAAATCTTGAATTTCCAAGCCCTAAATCTCCACACAACTCACGCACAACACTAAAGAAACCTAGGGTTCTCCTCCCTAGAAACACACGCACACACCTACACATCCCTAAGGCTTGTACACACCGGGTTTTGAAGGAAAAATCGCAGCAAAGGTCTTCCCCGTTGCTCCGACAACGTTCTTTCGCGTCTAGACTCAAATATTCGTACGTATATCACACAAAGAAACTCCTTATTCCATCTTTTCTCATCTTTCATATCATATTATGCGTGAATCTATATTTTTTGCATGAAAAATCTAATAGCATCATAGTATTTTCGTTTTTATGGGTATACATAGAAAAAATTGATTTTTCTTGCATGTTCTTGATCTTGATGACGGGAAGGGAGCTACTAGGTTTCCACGGTTAGAGGGTCGAAATACAAAAGGTTTAAGGGTCCTTAGGTGTGTGGAGTAGGCCTGGTATGGTGCAAAGGGAAGGAACGATCGGATGGAGGCGTGTAGGGCTAGGGCTCGAAAAATTTTGAAAATAAGGGAGGAGGTCAGGTAGGGGCTTGTCAAGGCAAGGGGCTGGGCTCGTGAGGGTCCTAGCCACAAGCCATGGGGGTCCACACACGGTTTGATAGGCGAAGAAGGGTAGGCGCACGGCTAGGGCTCAATTTAGCACAGCGCGTGAGGGTTTCGATCGCACCATGCACATCCTCGTGCATGGTGCATAGGGGTGGTCCAGGAGGGGTCCTAGGGGTTCAGTCTTGGTCCTAGGATGGTCGGTTATGGTATGGTATCGTTGGTTAGGGTTGGGATCGAAGAACTCATAGATTGGTTAGGGCTAGGTTTGGATGGATTAGGTGCAGAAATTTTTAGTAGGTTTCTAGTCTAAGGGTTCTAAAATGGCTTGAATTGGGTTGCATAGGGTCTGATTAGGTGTTGTTAAGCTATGGTTAATGTTTGACAAAGTTTGGTTAAGTTTCGGGAAGATTCCTGTTAAAACCGGGACCTCGGTAAATTTTAAAACGAATTACGAAATTTTAGTCAAGGGGCTTAAGTTTACTTCTAAGAAATATTTATGGGTATGTTTTAAGGTGTTATGATATGTTTGGATGGATCCGGGTCGAAGTTTTAAGATCCATGGGTAAAATAGGAAAAGTAGGGCTTCAGGGAAAAATGGTCATTTTACACCTGAAAAATATTAGGAGTCATAGCAGTGTCCCGATAACTGTAATGAATCTTAAAATGGTTATTTTGAAATATTATTGAATTTTATAATGAAAAAATGATAAATGCTAAAAGACGTGTTGCATGCTTGGTTTAAAAGAAAATGATAGTTCTGCATGTATTTTTATAAAGTGATGGAAATAGTGAAAATGTTTTGAATGAAATGACTTGATTATGGCGGTAAGGAAATGGGGATTCATGAGAGACAAAGCCCCAGTGCAATCCGTTTACGGGACAAAGCCCCGTGAGAACCCAACACCGAATTTCCATAGGCCAAGGCCCAGTAACGAAAAAGTGGTTGCTAGTGTCCCCGCCAACTATAAGCCAAGGCACAGAACGGAAAAGTGGTTATTGTTTTCTCGACGCCTAGTATCATGGTTACAACTGAGATTGATCAATCGACCGAATAATGAAAGGATGGGCACAATTAATGAACTGATTTCACCCCAAAGAAAATGTATATGTATATGATGAAAAAGAAAAATATATGATTAAAGAAAAATTTTTATGTTTATGCATGTTCATGTAAAGCTATTTTATTAATAGTATTTTTCACGATTGCATATGGATGTATACGCATTACTTGTTAGTATGGTTAAGGCTTGCTGAGTCATTAGACATATTAAATGTGAATGATACAGGTGAGGATATTTATGTTGAGATGGGAGGATTGGATGATTGAACTAGCTGGACTGATGATGCACTGACCCGATGACCTTGCTAGTTTTTCCGAACAGTTATTGATTTTACAGTACTTTAAATATTTTCATAACTTTTATACGAAAGAGCGGTTTTTGAGATGATTTATGACGATCATGCTACTTTTGAAAAATGTTAGTTTTAGGTTTGATTTAACGTTTCCGATTTTATGATTTTTTCTGCAGTAATTGGTTTTGAGGTAAATGGATGGTCGAATTATTTTAATGGTGCAAGTAATAAAAGAGTGTGTGTGTGTGTGTATGCCAAGGGTTTAAAAAAATAAAAAAATATATCTATTATATTTTAAAGAAAAATGAGTAAGAGACGTTTCACCTATTAACAATCTTCTTGAACTCTTTTTTTCAATCTTCTTATCGAGTCCACGAATAGAACAATTGTTCATCTTCTAAATTTCTAGATCAAAAATTAAAAGGCGGTTCAAACCCTTAGACTTAAGGTGGTCGAATTTTGAGAGCTTGAGAGGGAGAGGATTTTCGAAAAAGGCACAAGGAGAATAATGGAGGCTAGGGTTGTGGCCTCCTTAGCTTAAAACATGAGCCTTTACCTAGTTTCCATAATTGTAGATTTAGGTTCTTCAATTAAATTTAATGGATTTTGTTAATTAATTGGACTAGTCGAACTAGTTTAATTAATTATATTAAAGTCCATTAAGAACTTTAATTATTTAGAATGTTAGACTTGTACTTCTACAATCTCACTAAACATACTTCCCACTACATTTAATTTAATCTTTAATAAACTCAACATTCGAGTTTAATAATTTAAATTCTCAAATTTTATAAATTCAACTTCTTAAATTTTTTCTCTCCAAATTTTAATTATCATAAATTCAATTCCTTGAATTTACTATCTCATAATTTTATGTAAATTCAACTCTTTGAATTTATTATCTCAACGAGAACAAATGATCCAGTGCTTGTGTGACCCTCAATAGTTCAGAGATACAGCTAGCCGTGAGTTCACAACTCTTTGTGATTTAGGACATTTTCTTTTATTCGGGCTTACCCTAATTTGCTTTATTCCATGCACCAACAAATGATCATGAGAATGTCAGAAATCATTTTCTGATTAAAGTCATCGAATCATAATAAGAGCGTCTAGTAGCATCGCCCCATGATTCCCTAGGTATTACTGATATTACCTGCAAGAACCAATTGGTTATGATTAACGTACATTATGGTCCCTTCATCTTATATATTCTGATCGAATATGCAATCATTGGTTCATTGAAGGTTGCATATTAGATTCGATAGCTATGTGATACATTCATGAAATATTCATAGTGTCATCGCATGCACAACTAGAGAACTCTTGTCCCTAATGTACATCTTACACTCTGGCTGGAGATTTCACGCACTAATATTTCGTTGGATCACATAGGATATCTACACTCGTGAGTGAGCAGTGAATCTCCGACTTCAATGCACTGGTTCCTACATATGTAGTAATTGCACCTAACCTCACCACCTTGTGACTCTCGTGGAGTCGGTAAACGAGTCAAAGCACAATCTTAGTATGTAGAGCCTCAGTGTTGTCCCAGGTTGTAAGGACTAATGGTGTACAATAACAACCAGAGATTTTTCTTCTCGATGAATGATAACCACTTGGAAAGTCCGAGAGAGGGTTGTTCGGTACAATCATTGTATGAATTGACTAGGCGACTGAATCGACTAGGAATGAATTTAGAATATACGATGTTTACAAATGAATTTCAAGATCGAATTACGATTTATTTGTATTAAAGTATAATCAAGGACTTTATCTATGCTAATTATATGAGTATATAGATAAAGTAAAATGAAACTATGAAACGTAAATTATATTAAAATAAAGATGGTTTATTACAATTAAGTCGATAAATTCCATAACCAACTGTTGGCTTACATGACATCTACTCTAACATGTTTGTATATGAGTTAAGATACACATGAAATAAGTTTCTATCTGGAGCTTAATCACTTTACCATTTCACCTTTGTCATTTGTTGAGAACTTTAGGAACAGTATGTTACTACGTTAGAATAAGTTTTTCGATTTTCATTTGGATAGATGAATTTGAAATTTTAATAATAAATCTATAGCTTTATTTGAGTAAATCCAATGTTGTTGGATAATAACCAGTACTATGTCATCGTAGTCTTTATTTTCCAATTATGACGATGAATCTATGACCGAGCTAACACAATAGGCCGTAAACTACGATAGACATGCAAGCTATACTGCGCAAATTTTGTGCAATATACTTGCTTGATAAAATATTAATATGGGGATTCGAAATATCAAAAACATGATTTTATTATTAGAACTTTGTTTTTTTTCTATATAATTTATATAAATTTTAAAATTGTAAAGTAAATCAAATTCTAATACAATAATTGTGATTACCAAATAAATGAATGGAAAATTGTGGATTAACTCTCCCTAAAAATATATTTTTAAAATATTACCAATTATATAGCCAAACTTGATACCATCATCAACTCATTTATAATTTTTGAATCGGATTATCGAATGGTATCAGCATCATGTGCTATTACCAATTGGTTACACTTCGGTCCATTCCATTCCATTCCTTGTAAAAAAGAAGAGTGAAACATAAATATTAGCTCACATTTTCCACAGAAATTGGAGTACAACATTGCCGCCTCTTTTTTATCTTTTGCATTTATTGTTACTGTCTTCTTTTTTATTCATTAACTTTTGCAGTTGAAATCAATGTTTGTCCAGACCGGACTTGTAGTCCAATGATTTCAATTGTTAGATTAGCTAGCTTCCTTCCCCGGGTTCGATCCCCCTCCCTCGCGTGTGTTGTAATTAAAAAAAAAAGAAATCAATGCTTTTCCCTGTTTTAATTAAAAAAAGTGCTTCTCGACAAAAGCGTAACCCGGCCAACCAAGATTTTGGCCCTGCAATAAACATACCTACATACATTATGTTTAATCAACCGTACTCAATTCTATGCTCACACACTCACCTATTGAATGTGATGAATTATATTAAAATTATATACTCAATAGGTAAGATTCACTTCATTTGTGAGATAAAGATAGGCACGGCTGGGGGACAGCATAACAAAACTATACATATACATATATATGTATATAAATTGAATCGAATAATAAATGTAAACAAAAATGAAGTTTTGTATAATAATTGATTTATTTGACACATGAGATAATTTAAGTAAATAAAAAAAATTGTTAACAAATGTATTTGCTACAACCAATTTGGTCGAACATCTGGATGAATCGGAACGTAAAATTGCAACGAGTGATTTATATCAATTAATTAAACACAATTTAGTTGTGTTTGTTATCTCAATGTCATTGAAATTGAACTGTTCAGATACAAAATTTGAATTAAAACGAGACCAGTAGTCGGAGATAATCTTATATTTATTTTTATTTCTACTCAAACAAACGACAATTTTATCAATAACGAGCAAGGTTATTACATAACTGATTCAAAAGACAAACAATATAATCTGGAGGTTCACTCCATACCATCATACCAGTATATGAACGAGAGGTTTCAACCTAAACATGAGCACATTCGTACGCTTATCGTCGAATAAAAAACAACTGAGAAATCGTGTCCGTTTTTTTATCGACTCTTATACATGGTTACTGGAAGAATTTATCGCATCCGACCACGACTCCCTTAACATCAAGTTCGAAGCATATCTTCTTCAAACCCAAACCTTGAATCCGTATAATAACTTCAAGAATTTTTATATAAAAATCCTAATATTTTTATTTTATTATATTACGAAACAATTTTTCTTACTATCCTACGAATCTTCCCCTATCCTACGAAATACTCTTCTTTCAATTTCCTCTTTTTTTATTAATAAGACAGGCTCGTGTCCCCCTTTGTACGTACAAACAATAATGTACAAGGGTCATTATTGTGTAATTACCTTTTGGTCCCCATCACTCTACTTCCATATCCTTGTTAGTTGGTTCCCTGTGAAGTCCATAAATCGGAGCCCTTGCAATGAATGCAATGGCAATAAACTCAACTTCTTGAAAGTTGATAATTTAATGAAATTTATTATTGGTTTTAATTGCATTGAAACTTTTCATACCTTTCAATGATTGTTTTTAGTCCCGTCGTAGTAAAATCACGTATTTAAGATGTTTTCAATTTAAAACTCTATTTTAAAANGTTGATAATTTAATGAAATTTATTATTGGTTTTAATTGCATTGAAATTTTTCATACCTTTCAATGATTGTTTTTAGTCCGGTGTAGTCAAATCACGTATTTAAGCTGTTTTCAATCCAAAATTCTATTTTAAAGTAAATTTTATTTTAAAGTAATTTTATTTTAAAATAGTGTAATTTCTGTACCAAATACAATATTCATCTCCAACCCATCTACTTCAAATCTTACTCTAAAAAAATAATATTCTAGAAATAATCTTTTTTTACTTGATTTATTTAAATTTTTTCTTATTAGTTATTAAATGTATATTTTTTTAAATTTGTCTGTTAGATGTTTAGTTATAAAATTATTTTAAAATATATTTATAAATTTTTATAATTAAATATTTCAATTTTCATGATTAAATATCTAATTATTAAAATAATAATATCATATTATTATTTAAATAATATTTATTTTTTAATATAAATATTTAATATTTAAAAAAAGGCTTATTTGAGCATAGCTCCCTTGGCGCAGAGAGAAATGCAAAATAGCGCAGCTCCGTTGGAGAAGACCTCTGCGTCAAAATCACGCCAAAATAGCGCAGCTCTGTTGGAGAAGACTCCAACGCCAAAATGGCGTGAAGTGCAAGGGTTGGAGATGCCCTTAGAGATGTATTAGTGAATCGATATATAAGAAGTTATGAAATAGATATTACCTCTAATCGATTTCAAAACTTACGGGAATTTTACCGATTCGATCATTTAATTGTTGATTAACTAAATTATTAAAACCAAATAAATTATGTTGTTTGATATTTCTTAGAACACAAAAACACAAGATTTATTTTTGAATATTTAAAATTTCAGATTCAAGACTACATTTGGATAAAAGACATTAATTAATGCTTCAAATTTTGAAAACTTTATGTTAAAAGTGGCTAATTNTCATTTAATTGTTGATTAACTAAATTATTAAAACCAAATAAATTATGTTGTTTGATATTTCTTAGAACACAAAAACACAAGATTTATTTTTGAATATTTAAAATTTCAGATTCAAGACTGGATTTGGATAAAAGACATTAATTAATGCTTTAAATTTTGAAAACTTTATGTTAAATGTGGGTACTTTTTTTTATATTTTATTTTAGTTTTTGTATAGTTGGCCTTTAATTATTATTATCAATAGCAAAAAGTTCTCCTTTAATATAATTTTAATACATTTGCAAACATTTTTTGTCTGTTCTCCAAAAAGTTTACCACATGTAGACAATCTAAACTATAGATATGTAATAATTGAAGTTATAGCAGACACTCTTGTCCAGAGAAACAACACAATTTTACTTTATTGGATTACTTTTTAGGCATTTTGTAAACTTCCTCCATTGGTATGGATCAGATAGTCAAACTCTACCAATGCACAACTATGGGGCTAATTGCGCCTCTTTCACAAAATAATCACAGGTAAAATTACTAGCATTTGTGTTTTTCAAAAAACAGGCGTAATTATTATTTTTTTTTTTTAAAAAAAATAAAGACACATAAGCCTATTAATAATTTTTGAAAAAAATTGTGTGAGACGGTATCACGGGTCGTATTTTGTGAGACGGATATCTTATTTGGGTTATCCATGAAAAAGTATTACTTTTTATGCTAAAAGTATTACTTTTTATTGTGAATATCGGTAGGGTTGACCCGTCTCACAGATAAAGATTCGTGAGACTGTCTCCCAAGAGACTTACTCTAATAATTTTTAGTAGATTTTATGTCTTTAGGTTGTTAACAAAAGGGTTGGTGCAATTAATCCCAATGTCGGATAAAAAATCGTTTTCATGGAGTATTTGCAACCTGCAAGAAAAAGAAGTGATTTTTCACCTTTTTTAATTTAAAATCATAAAAGCGTTAACAGATAATGAATAAGGACAAACTAATACCAATTACGATTCAAGTTTTTTTGTTTTTAATGAATAATAAAAATAATATAATTTAAATATTTGAGTGACTATGTGACTTAGAGAACTTAATTGATGTATAATTAAATATAATAATTAAGGGTAAGAAAAGATAACATGAGGTTCAATATACATTAGTCAAATTCAGACTTCAGAGGGATTAAGATCCAACTAATAGTTAAAAAATTAAGTGAACACTGATTAGGATTGAAATGACCAAAACAAAGTAAACTGCAATACTTTAACAATATAGTAGGATAAAATAAATGTTAGTTTTTGGTGATATCCTAGGAAGAGCTCGGGTTATTTTAAGATTCGGGTAGGAAGATAGACCATGCCGATAAGAGAATTCGATGTAAGAACCAGCCCAGGAACAAAAATTACTCTTTGATAGACAAATCCTGAGTTTGCAACAACCAAGGAAGCTTACCACAAATAAGCCCGAGCTCTCGACTTAGCCTGAACTCTCCGTTTAGACCGAGCATTATAAGAAACGGGGACCATGTTTGTCTCCTCACATCGAGATCAATGCCCAAACACTTTGGTACATCGTCAATCTTGGACCCACGGGTATGGAGGATCATACTCCGAAATCATGGGCATGTCATTCAGCGCGCATAAAGATGATTTGACAAGAATGAGAGCAATATGTGTTGTCAGTAGTGATAGTCTCAGGATGATAGAGCATGGGCACCACTTGATTTTGAGGAATAGCTGGCACTGAAAACAAGACAATAATTACATTTCTTCCTATAAATGCTCAAGTTTACCTGATCATAAAAAATGATAATTTACATAACATTTTCACGAGCACTCGATATATATTCTCTACATTGCGCTTTCCATTACGCAAACACTTGATTGACTTGAGTGTCGGAGTGGTCACATCGAAAAACTTTCTGGTGCTCCAATAACTCTCTTTGCTTTTAAAGTGTGCAGATCATTCAGCCCGGGTACCAGTTGCCCGACCTCCAGCGTTATCGAGAAGAAACACCTGCTCGGCCCGAGTAAATCGTCCACCCAGCTCGCCCGATTTACTCGACCATCATCATTGACATCGTCTGTAGGAAATTGGATCTATAGACGTATAGATTGTTTCCACTCGAAAATATGTTCGAATGGATGATTCCAGAAAGACGACCAAGGAATTAGAGGTCCCCCAAAGAAATCCACCCTCCCGGAAAACTCTCGCAATCGATCCAGAGCAGCTGACCCAGTGGATAGCAGTGTCTGTCCAAAAAGAAAATGCAGAGAATTTACCTCCCAGCAGTAGCCACGTACCCCGAGGAAGATGTTATGAGGATGAATCTCATCCTCGCGGCGAGACGAAAAAAGAAGAAAGCTCTCAAAAATTTTCCAAAGCCCTTACCATGGCCGAGGAACTGAAAGATCAAGGAAGAAAGTGAAGAAATTGGAAGGACAAATCGGATCTTCCCGAGCTCTTCGAGTCCTGCTGAAAAGGTGTTCTTTCTCTGCCCAAATAATAAATGACCCCCCGCCTGACCATTATAAATCAACCAAGATCTGAGAGTATGATGAGAACACTGATCACGAGGAGCATTTGGCCCAGTTTGAGAACATGACCATGCTACATTGTCACGAGGATAAGATCAAGTGTAAAGATTTCTTGACAACGTTGGTAGACTCGAACCAACTGTGGTTTGAAAAACTTGAGCCCTAGAGTATACATTCTTTTGATGATTTCAATAGCATTTTCTTGCATCACTTCAATAGTTGCAAAAGATATAAGAAGACTGATTTTAGCTTGTTTGAAGTAAAACATAGTGGGAATGAGTCACCGCAAGCGTACATCCACAAGTTCAACAAAGCAGCCGTTGAGGTACTGGGTTGTGCTCCAGAAACCAAGACTACAGCTTTCACCCAGGGACTTCGGGAAAGAGATTTCTTCCGGTCCTTGGTGAAGAAGTTGCGCCTGAATTTTGAAGATATATTTTTGAGCAGAAAAAATATATCAACATAGTGGAATCCCATAGATAGAAGAGAGAAGGGAGACCGGCCAGGAAGGACAAAGGACCGGACACAAAAAGGAAACCCTCTCGGGCGGTTTTCCCACTACATGCCCTTGAAAGTCCCGAAAGATTGGGCATTGCATATCTGTGATGAGGAAAAGGTTGTCCTACAGCCCTCACGGCCCTCTTAGGACTCGCAGGCAACCTTAAAATTTTGCATGTACCACAAGGAGTGCTATCACGATACTAATGAATGTAAGCGGTTGAAGAAGGTTCATTCCTGACCATCTTGTCGAGATCGGTCCATCAATAGAGAAAGCTCGGGGGCTCCCATGGGTGCCCAGGAACCAATGATCCATCCCCCTGCCAACGCCTTAGGATTCCAGTCCAGACTAGGAGGACGGGATAGACCTTTCCCATCCAATAGAACCTGAGTGGAGAAAGGTCGGGGAAAGTGCCCCACCTTGCGGCTAATCAAGATGATTTCTGGAGGAACCACATATGGTGATTCTAACCGGGCTCAGAGGGCGTGGAGATGACGAGAAAGTTTGGGAGTGGAGAACAAAAGCCAGAGAGATAGACTAGTGGTCAGTTTTGGTCCCCAAGATTTGCAAAACATCAACTTACCCCAAAATAATGACTTGGTCACACTGTGTACCCAAAAGGAGAAATCACGCTTCTCTTGGCAGTCGAGAATGGGGATCTAAGGAAGTCAATCATGACCACCTTCACTGTGTTTAGTGTACCTTCCGCATATAACATCATCTTGGGGAGGCCGACCATTAATGCCCTCATGGACATTACCTCAACTTACTATCAGAAGATCAAGTTCTCTGTTGGAAATAGAGTAAGAGAAGTCCAAGGAGATCATCCATTCTCCTGGAAGTCTATGCTGAAACGGTCCGGGTGGAGAAGAAGAGAGAAAAAAGAGAGGGAGATGATATAAAATTGGGTAAAGAAGATGTGCATTCGATCGGGGAGGTGCAGACAATAGTGGAGGGAGAGCAGGAAGAAGTGGATTTGGTTCCCGGTTACGCCGGAAAAACTATTAAGGTCGGTCGGGATCTTGAACTTTCTACACAAACCAAGTTGTTGGCTTGTTTACAAAGCAATGCTGACATCTTTTCTTGGTCCATTTCAGAGCTATTCTGGATTCGGGTCCATGTCGCTGAGCAGAAATTAAACATTCTCCCGGGTTCTTGACCCGTGATACAGAAGAAATGACATTCGGGCTCGAGAAAGACAAGGTAATTGCTGCGCGGGTATAAGAATTGCTTAAAGCCAGGCACATTCTAGAAGTCCATACTTTACTTTCAAACGTAGGCACAGTTCAGAAAACCGCCGGTAAGCGGAGAATGCACATGGAATTCAGGGATTTGAATAAAGTCTGCCCTAAAGATTGCTACCACTTACCGAGATCGATCAATTGGTAGACTCCACCACGGGATATGAGTTGTTTTGTTTCATGGATGCTTATCAAGGATACCACCAAATTCTTTTGGCCCAAGAAGATCAAGACAAAGCCAGTTTTATCACCTCAGGCGGTACATTCTGCTATATAGTTATGCCATTTGGATTGAATAATGAGGAGGCCACTTATCAACCATTGATGGACATTATATTTGAGAAGCAATATGGGATGAATATCAAGGTATATGTGGATGATACTCTTGTCAAGGTTAGGGCATTATCTTGTTTCATTCCCGATCTCGAGGAAACTTTTGCAATTCTTAGAGTATATGAGGTAAATTTATATCCAGTCGAGTGTACTTTGAGGTTCAAGAGTGGCCAATTTCTCTGGTTCATGGTGACTAAGAGGGGAATTGAGGTAGACCCATAAAAAGTAAAGCTATCATGTAAATGAATTCCCCTAAATCTATTAAGGAAGTACAGAAGCTCCTGGGAAGGACCGATGCTCTGTTCCAATTCATCTCTCGGTTGGCACATCGTAGTTATCATTTCTTTCAAGTGTTGAGAAAAGCTCAGAAATTTGGATGTGATGATAAGTCTGAACAGCCTTCCAGGATCTGAAATATCATCTAGCCATGCTATCCATCTTAGTAAAGCTCGAACCAGGAGAGAATTTGTGAGATTATCTGTCTGCCAACGTGCATGCTGTCAGCTCGGTCCTTATACGGAAGAAGAATCCGATCAAAAACCTATATACTATTGCTAAGGGTTGTTTTTCCATATTTTATTATGTTATTTTTAATCCATTATTGTATAAGTTTAGGGTATCAAGTCTGAATTTTTATTTATTTTAATCATAATTTATGCATATTGTTTGTCATTCACATGTTTTGGTTGATTTGTAGGTGGACTTGATAAAAAAATAAGGGAATTATTGGAAAAAGTACGAGCAGGGCATGCTAGGACGGGTGTTTTTACTCACCCCAGCTTGCAAGAGAGAAAACATGCTAGATCTGTGAGGAACTCGCACTAGGGCGAGTGTTTTTGCCCTCCCCAACGCGACACAATATTGAAACATTTGCGTGGACTATTTATTTCTTTCTGTGGTGGAATTTTGAATGAAACTAAATGATAACAGCCCTAATACACAGAAGGGATTTTTATTAGGCATGGTAGCACAGAAGAGGGAGCCAAAAGCAAGGAGAAGAAGGAGAGCAAAAGAACTCAACCGAAGAATAAGAACTTAATAAGAGTTTTTCGTCTTTCCTATTTTCTTTAGTTGGGATTAAGGTGATCATATCCCCAAACATTTATGTAATGAATTTTTTTGAAGATTGAATTTGGTTTAAATATACTTGATTATTTTATTGATTTTTCTTGCAACTTTGGAATATGATCAACTGCGAAGAGATTTTATGTGTTACAATTGAAACTAATAGGAGATTTTATAACATGATACGATAACATAATTCATGGATCTACAACTTGCATAGATATATGAGGTTGGCTACATGTTGAAAGTCATAGTCCAATAGGTCGAAAGCTAGTAGATTCTATTGTTCGTTAATGCGATTGCAATAGTTAAATAACACAAGTGATGGATCGTGTGAACACCTGCTAAGGTGCTTCAAACACAACATTCTCCATGAGCTTCAATAGCTCGTGTTCTAAGAATGTATACACCGATAAATTGAATCGAGTTTGGTGTTAAACCAAGCGGAAAATACTCGAATTAATCTTTCGTTAAGAAAGCTGATTGATTTAAAAGCCCTTTAACTTGTGTAAACTGATTAACTGAAATAAGGGGAATCAGTTCTCGCATATATCAGTTCAGTTATGGTAAAAACTGAACTAATAACTACTCGAACTGATCAAATCAGTTTTAAAACAAATGTTAAGCAGTTAAGTACACAAGATATATTTATGAATGTTCAGAGACTTCAACTGCTTCTATATCACCACTTCTACCACCTCGGGTAGGATCCAATATAAGACTTTGATTTATACAACACCTAGTACAAACCCACTCAGCTTAGGACTTACCCTAATGCCTAACTGAATTACTAGCCTAGACTGAAGGCATCACATTCCAGCCAACACTTGTTTAACGTCTATGTGCTAAAGACTGCATACACAAGTTTAATGTCTTTGTGCAAGACTCACTCAACTAATCTTTTAAGCTCTACTATCTGATATATGTGAGTGATAGTGTGTGCGTGTGTAAGAACTGAACAATGGATACAACGGGAAGATGTTCTCACACACTGATGGAAATAAGCTTCTAAACTAAGCCGATATAACTTTGGTGTATTCTCTCGACTGGGCTGATTGCTTCCTTGTAAGCTGATATGCAATATACGTGCTCTTTCTTTCTTCTCTTGTTTTCCCACTTGGTTCTCACTGATCTTCATCTTCTATTTATAGGCGGGAAGCTCGATCATACAGTGAGACTCAATTGTTGTATCCGTTGCATTTTGAATCCGTTCCTTAAATTGTGTTTTGTCTTTTATTGATTCTGAAACGTTTTGTCTTTAAGCTCTGATGCAACGTTCATTATTGTCCTTTTGATAGTACAATTGATTTTGTACTTTTTTAAATAGCTGGATTCTATTGAATAAGCTTGTCGACAACTGCAAATTAGTTTGCTCCTAACTGATGTTCTGAACTGGTCAGTTGAACTTTTCTTGTTCTGATGAGGTGAAATCAGTTGGCTTGTCAGCTGAACTGATTTCATTGATTCAGTTGAATTGGTCAACTGGACTCTTCATCAGCTGGCCGGGCTTCTGAAGGTCTTCTGCTGAACCACCTATCAGCTGGACAATCAGTTGAACTTGTCTTTGATACATCAGTTGTAACTGATTCAGTTTGAGCAATCAGTTAGCGCTTTCAGTTTGTGTCTCGATAGCTACAATTTTGACTTGATAAATGATCAGTTCAAATCCTGATCAGTTCCAGTTTTTGCACACTTAGGTAAATTCATTAGAAACAAAATAACAAGTTTTGTTAACATCAAAATCAAGATTGCGAACATGAAATGTTCCAACAACAAGGACACATGGTTTCCGCATTTTGTTAATTATATTAATATAGATCGATATAATATATTTATAGACTAGAGAATTCCATCAAAATCATGATTTAATAATTAGAAAAGATGCAGGGGTATGTGAACTAATATTCTAACAATTGTTTGTTTATTAAATAGATTTATATTATTTATATCGTTTGTTAAATTATTTTATTTGATTTTCAATTTAATTTATTAATTCAATTTTCGTTTTAGTTAACTAAAAATTGTTTTTAAGTTAAATTTGCCTAATCAATATCTGTGGTGACGAAACTTGTACTTTCGTACACTATATTATAATTTGGCTCTTGCACTTGCGATTCATTCGAGTATAAATTTTTATTTTCATTGGAGATTTACTGTGCAAGAAAATTTCGATCAAGTTTTTGATTGGGGATTTACTGTGCAAGAAAAGTTCGATCAACTTTGTCAGTCTTGATCTTAGAGGACCTGAATTGAGGCATACTGAGCTCGAAAAGGTAGCCCTGGCCCTGGTAATCACTACAAGAAAGTTAAGATCATACCTTTTGTCTCATCCTATTATAGTCCTCGCCAACAGTCCACTAGGAAGGATCGTGATCAACCCGGATATCTCGAGGAGATTGGTAAAGTGAAAGATAGTGCTCGAGGATTATGACATTGAATAATGACCAAAGACTGCCATCAAGGCTCATGACTTGCCAGATCTATTGACCGAGATGACTCAGCTCGGGCAAGAAGAAGTATGAAGGATTTTTGTGGATGGTGCCGCTAGTAAGGAGGGCATCGGTGCGAGAGTTGTTCTAATTTTTCCAAGTGGAGAGAAGATTAAAGTTGCTGTAAGATTGAATCTACAAGCTTCAAATAATGAAAATGGGTACGAATCTGTTCTAGCCAAGATCAAAGCAAGCAGGAGCTAGTCGAATCGTCATTTACTCGGATTCGCAGTTGGTTGCTTAGCAGATGAAGAGATCTAATGAAGTCATAGAAAGAAGACTGGTGAAGTATATGAGGACTATTCAGGAGTTATTAGAGAAATTTACAGATCGAAGTGTGGAACATATTCCAAGAGAAAAGAATACAGAGGTCGATACCTTAGTTAAAATGACATCCTCTTTAACCAGGATAGATTAGGGGCATATTATTCATCAAACCGGGCTCATCTCTAAAGTAAAGACTGGTTCGGTGATCCTATGGACGACGAGTGGATAATGCCCATACTCGAGTATATCCTAACGATTAAATTGACCGAGGACCCATGACAAGCGCAGAAGGTCAAAAGACAACTCTTCGTTTTGTAGTATTGAATGGAGTGTTATATCGACGATCATCGCCCAATTCTCAAGTACTTGGCAGGGGAAGAAGTCAAGTATGTACTTAGAGAGATTCATGAAGGGTGTTGTAGGGATCATATCGGAGCTATAGCGCTAACTCAGAAAGAATTTCTATCCAGATTTTGGTGGCCCATTATGAACTCGGATGCTATCAGAGTGGTCCGATCTTGCGAAAGATTCCAATGGCATGAAATTTTTTGTCATAGCTCGGTCTCAGTCATGGAACCTGTTCGATCGTCTTGTCCTTTTGATTAGTGGGGTCTGGATATTGTAGGACCCTTTCCGATAGCCTGTGCATAAAAGAAGTTAATATTGGTCGCAGTGAATTATTTCTCCAAGTAGGTGGAGGCTGAGCCCTTAGCTAGAATCAAATAGGAACAAGTGATGAAGTTTTTGTGGAAAAACGTAATGTACCATTTTGGACTGCCAATAAAGTTGATATCTGAAAATGACCGTCAATTTCAAGGAAGAAAAGTAACTGCCTGGTGTGAAGAAATAAAAATCGCACAATCCTTCACTTTGATTGCCTACCCATAAACTAATGTGAAGACCGAGGTCACCAACCGCACCATTGTCCAAGCCTCAAGAGCCACACTTCAAGGAATTGGAAGAGACTAGGTATAAGAAGTGCCAAGTGTTTTATGGGCTTATTGAACTACTCCTCGTACTTCTATTGGTGAAACGCCTTTCAGTTTGGTTTATAGTTCTGAGGCTGTGCTACTTGCCCAGATAGGGCAGACATCATCTCGGATCGAAGCCTACTCGGAAGGAAATGATGTAGCTTGGGCTCAAGAGTTAGAACTTGTGGAAGAAAAAAGAGAGGGCTGCCATCAAGATGAAGGCCTATCGGAGTCGGGTCATGAGAGCTTACAACAAGTGGATTCGACCCTGTGATTTTCAGTTTGGTGATCTTGTTCTTAAAAAAGCCAATTCAATTGGAGATGTGAGTAAATTAACAGCCATGTAGGAAGGACCTGACAAAGTCATTCGAAAAATCAGTTCATGAGCATTGTATTTAGAGGACAGCCAGATCCAATTTCTCAAAATACCCTGAAATGCTTTTCATTTAAAGAAGTATGTTTTGATCACTTAATTATCAATAATTTTCATTTTCTTCGTCTCAATATGTGTGAAATCTAATTTAAGCCCGGGAGATTTGAGGCTTGGACACCTCACCTTATTTAAGCTTGGGATACATGAAGCCTAGACACTTTATTTTATATAGGCCAGGGAGGCATGAGTCACCGAAAATCTTATCTTATACAAGCCTGAGAGATACGAGGTCCCGAAAATCTTATCTTATATAAGCCTGAGATACGAGGTCCCAACAACTCATCTTATTTTAAGACTGAGATATATGAGGCCCCATCATTTTATAATAGGCCCCGGAGGCATGAGACCCCGGATTTCTATCAAAGCCCAAGAGATACGAGGCCCCGACACCTTGTCCTATCAAGATCCGGGAGATACGAGGCCCCTACATCTTATCGTACGTAAGCTTGGGATTTCAAGGTTCCAACACTTTACTCTTATACAACCACTTTACTCTTATACAACCAAGTGTTAGTGGGCTAAACCTGCCTAAGTTATCTTCTAACACTTAGAAAGTTTTCACAAATTTTAAAAAGATGTCCGAGTTATGTAATCGCAGCTTTGAGAAAGCTCGGTTACTTTTCATCACTTAGAATTTTTTGGGAAGGTGCTTATTTTAGTTAGTAAACTTATATATTATAAAGAGCAGAGGAAACTGGGAAAAATTAGGAGAAACAATTTTATTTACACACAAGGAAACTGGGAAAAATTGACTTGGAGGTCAAAAAAATATATCAAATTTTGTAAGTCTATTCTACATTGCTCTGGCTCTCAGTAGCCACAACATCGGTATCATGCCTTCATGTCCCTTCATCATCATTTGGAAGAGATTCAATGACTTGGTAAAAGTCTGGAAATCCCTCACTATCTGTCAAAATAAGACCAGATTCTTCAAACTGTTCCTTGCACTTGTCAAAGCCAGTATGGAAGAAGGAGTAAGCCTTATCTTCAACTGCCACCGTGAACTCTTTGGGCATGAGTAAAGAAGCCTGCCATGCCTCCTGGATTGCAGAAGAGCCTCCAGGGCAACTGTCGCTTCGTCAACCCAAGCTTTTGAATTATCTGATTCCTCGATCGTCGTTCGGGCCCTCGCCTTAGAAGCTTCCAGCTCAAACTTGATAATATATGTCCTGGTGCAGGAAGCCCTAGCCTCCATTTGGGCCTTCTTCAGACTCGTTAGGGCCTCCTCCAATGTTGATAAGCTGCCTCCGAGGTCGTCTTTAGCCCTATCGAGATCTCTTCGTGCAAAATTCGGGCCCGTTCTAGCTCATCCTCATAAGCATCTATCAACATCCGAAGTCCCTGTATGAACAAAAGATAAGTTATAGAAATAACTACTCGAGGCAAAAGAAAACCTCAGGAAAACAGACTGATCGAGAAAGCTCGAGTAGTGCCTTCGAACAACTTGTGATTATGCACCAGGCCCAGGAGATGAGCCTCTTCATTGGGAGAGGTCAAACTCTTCACAAGCCGCATCCCCGGCGAGGAGATCCGATCTAGAAAGAGATTACGCCGGGCTCATAGGAGGCTGGGTTGATGATACTCCGTGGTAACCCGAGTGAAAGACGAGACCTCCCGGATGGGGTCTTGAGCTCCTTCGTCGGTATCACTAAGGAAGACTATCTCGGGAACGTCGATAGCCACCTTTTCCAGGGAATGAGGAGGGTTGTGTCCTTGATCAGGGGGATTGACCCTTGATATGGATCAATTACCCCTCATCGATATCAATGAGGAAAACTGTCATAGAGATGGTCGATAGCATTTCTATTTCAACGGATGAGGGGGATTGACCCTTGATATCATATGTAACAGAGTTTCCTTGTACACTGTTTCACAATTTTCTAATTGATCAAGGTTAGTAAATATCTCTTTATCAGAACAAATGTGGTGAGTGACACCAGTATCAATCTACCACTCACATGGGTTTGAACCCACTAAGTTTATTTCAAAAATAATATCACATAGATTTATATTAGAAACATGTTGACACATGGCCTGGACCGTACGTATCTTTCTATTTTCTTTGGTTTCTTGCATTTAGAATTTCTTTACCTGGACTGCCCCAATTGAAGCATTTCCCGAGAAAATTTTCTTGAATGCATTTTTTCTTGGGTCTCGATTTGGCACTGATGCCACCTGGCCCAGTCAATTTCTTGACTTTCGAGCTATGTCCATGTGGGGACCCGGACGCTAATTCATTTCTTAATAATTCGTTGTGAATAATTCAATCAATTAAGATAAACGGGGTTTAATTTTTTTTTTAAAGGCGGAACGTAATGGAATCATTATAATATACATATCAGTATAACAGTACAAANTAACATCAAAATCAAGATTGCGAACATGAAATGTTCCAACAACAAGGACACATGGTTTCCGCATTTTGTTAATTATATTAATATAGATCGATATAATATATTTATAGACTAGAGAATTCCATCAAAATCATGATTTAATAATTAGAAAAGATGCAGGGGTATGTGAACTAATATTCTAACAATTGTTTGTTTATTAAATAGATTTATATTATTTATATCGTTTGTTAAATTATTTTATTTGATTTTCAATTTAATTTATTAATTCAATTTTCGTTTTAGTTAACTAAAAATTGTTTTTAAGTTAAATTTGCCTAATCAATATCTGTGGTGACGAAACTTGTACTTTCGTACACTATATTATAATTTGGCTCTTGCACTTGCGATTCATTCGAGTATAAATTTTTATTTTCATTGGAGATTTACTGTGCAAGAAAATTTCGATCAAGTTTTTGATTGGGGATTTACTGTGCAAGAAAAGTTCGATCAACTTTGTCAGTCTTGATCTTAGAGGACCTAAATTGAGGCATACTGAGCTCGAAAAGGTAGCCCTGGCCCTGGTAATCACTACAAGAAAGTTAAGATCATACCTTTTGTCTCATCCTATTATAGTCCTCGCCAACAGTCCACTAGGAAGGATCGTGATCAACCCGGATATCTCGAGGAGATTGGTAAAGTGAAAGATAGTGCTCGAGGATTATGACATTGAATAATGACCAAAGACTGCCATCAAGGCTCATGACTTGCCAGATCTATTGACCGAGATGACTCAGCTCGGGCAAGAAGAAGTATGAAGGATTTTTGTGGATGGTGCCGCTAGTAAGGAGGGCATCGGTGCGAGAGTTGTTCTAATTTTTCCAAGTGGAGAGAAGATTAAAGTTGCTGTAAGATTGAATCTACAAGCTTCAAATAATGAAAATGGGTACGAATCTGTTCTAGCCAAGATCAAAGCAAGCAGGAGCTAGTCGAATCGTCATTTACTCGGATTCGCAGTTGGTTGCTTAGCAGATGAAGAGATCTAATGAAGTCATAGAAAGAAGACTGGTGAAGTATATGAGGACTATTCAGGAGTTATTAGAGAAATTTACAGATCGAAGTGTGGAACATATTCCAAGAGAAAAGAATACAGAGGTCGATACCTTAGTTAAAATGACATCCTCTTTAACCAGGATAGATTAGGGGCATATTATTCATCAAACCGGGCTCATCTCTAAAGTAAAGACTGGTTCGGTGATCCTATGGACGACGAGTGGATAATGCCCATACTCGAGTATATCCTAACGATTAAATTGACCGAGGACCCATGACAAGCGCAGAAGGTCAAAAGACAACTCTTCGTTTTGTAGTATTGAATGGAGTGTTATATCGACGATCATCGCCCAATTCTCAAGTACTTGGCAGGGGAAGAAGTCAAGTATGTACTTAGAGAGATTCATGAAGGGTGTTGTAGGGATCATATCGGAGCTATAGCGCTAACTCAGAAAGAATTTCTATCCAGATTTTGGTGGCCCATTATGAACTCGGATGCTATCAGAGTGGTCCGATCTTGCGAAAGATTCCAATGGCATGAAATTTTTTGTCATAGCTCGGTCTCAGTCATGGAACCTGTTCGATCGTCTTGTCCTTTTGATTAGTGGGGTCTGGATATTGTAGGACCCTTTCCGATAGCCTGTGCATAAAAGAAGTTAATATTGGTCGCAGTGAATTATTTCTCCAAGTAGGTGGAGGCTGAGCCCTTAGCTAGAATCAAATAGGAACAAGTGATGAAGTTTTTGTGGAAAAACGTAATGTACCATTTTGGACTGCCAATAAAGTTGATATCTGAAAATGACCGTCAATTTCAAGGAAGAAAAGTAACTGCCTGGTGTGAAGAAATAAAAATCGCACAATCCTTCACTTTGATTGCCTACCCATAAACTAATGTGAAGACCGAGGTCACCAACCGCACCATTGTCCAAGCCTCAAGAGCCACACTTCAAGGAATTGGAAGAGACTAGGTATAAGAAGTGCCAAGTGTTTTATGGGCTTATTGAACTACTCCTCGTACTTCTATTGGTGAAACGCCTTTCAGTTTGGTTTATAGTTCTGAGGCTGTGCTACTTGCCCAGATAGGGCAGACATCATCTCGGATCGAAGCCTACTCGGAAGGAAATGATGTAGCTTGGGCTCAAGAGTTAGAACTTGTGGAAGAAAAAAGAGAGGGCTGCCATCAAGATGAAGGCCTATCGGAGTCGGGTCATGAGAGCTTACAACAAGTGGATTCGACCCTGTGATTTTCAGTTTGGTGATCTTGTTCTTAAAAAAGCCAATTCAATTGGAGATGTGAGTAAATTAACAGCCATGTAGGAAGGACCTGACAAAGTCATTCGAAAAATCAGTTCATGAGCATTGTATTTAGAGGACAGCCAGATCCAATTTCTCAAAATACCCTGAAATGCTTTTCATTTAAAGAAGTATGTTTTGATCACTTAATTATCAATAATTTTCATTTTCTTCGTCTCAATATGTGTGAAATCTAATTTAAGCCCGGGAGATTTGAGGCTTGGACACCTCACCTTATTTAAGCTTGGGATACATGAAGCCTAGACACTTTATTTTATATAGGCCAGGGAGGCATGAGTCACCGAAAATCTTATCTTATACAAGCCTGAGAGATACGAGGTCCCGAAAATCTTATCTTATATAAGCCTGAGATACGAGGTCCCAACAACTCATCTTATTTTAAGACTGAGATATATGAGGCCCCATCATTTTATAATAGGCCCCGGAGGCATGAGACCCCGGATTTCTATCAAAGCCCAAGAGATACGAGGCCCCGACACCTTGTCCTATCAAGATCCGGGAGATACGAGGCCCCTACATCTTATCGTACGTAAGCTTGGGATTTCAAGGTTCCAACACTTTACTCTTATACAACCACTTTACTCTTATACAACCAAGTGTTAGTGGGCTAAACCTGCCTAAGTTATCTTCTAACACTTAGAAAGTTTTCACAAATTTTAAAAAGATGTCCGAGTTATGTAATCGCAGCTTTGAGAAAGCTCGGTTACTTTTCATCACTTAGAATTTTTTGGGAAGGTGCTTATTTTAGTTAGTAAACTTATATATTATAAAGAGCAGAGGAAACTGGGAAAAATTAGGAGAAACAATTTTATTTACACACAAGGAAACTGGGAAAAATTGACTTGGAGGTCAAAAAAATATATCAAATTTTGTAAGTCTATTCTACATTGCTCTGGCTCTCAGTAGCCACAACATCGGTATCATGCCTTCATGTCCCTTCATCATCATTTGGAAGAGATTCAATGACTTGGTTAAAGTCTGGAAATCCCTCACTATCTGTCAAAATAAGACCAGATTCTTCAAACTGTTCCTTGCACTTGTCAAAGCCAGTATGGAAGAAGGAGTAAGCCTTATCTTCAACTGCCACCGTGAACTCTTTGGGCATGAGTAAAGAAGCCTGCCATGCCTCCTGGATTGCAGAAGAGCCTCCAGGGCAACTGTCGCTTCGTCAACCCAAGCTTTTGAATTATCTGATTCCTCGATCGTCGTTCGGGCCCTCGCCTTAGAAGCTTCCAGCTCAAACTTGATAATATATGTCCTGGTGCAGGAAGCCCTAGCCTCCATTTGGGCCTTCTTCAGACTCGTTAGGGCCTCCTCCAATGTTGATAAGCTGCCTCCGAGGTCGTCTTTAGCCCTATCGAGATCTCTTCGTGCAAAATTCGGGCCCGTTCTAGCTCATCCTCATAAGCATCTATCAACATCCGAAGTCCCTGTATGAACAAAAGATAAGTTATAGAAATAACTACTCGAGGCAAAAGAAAACCTCAGGAAAACAGACTGATCGAGAAAGCTCGAGTAGTGCCTTCGAACAACTTGTGATTATGCACCAGGCCCAGGAGATGAGCCTCTTCATTGGGAGAGGTCAAACTCTTCACAAGCCGCATCCCCGGCGAGGAGATCCGATCTAGAAAGAGATTACGCCGGGCTCATAGGAGGCTGGGTTGATGATACTCCGTGGTAACCCGAGTGAAAGACGAGAC
Source organism: Primulina huaijiensis (assembly GCF_012295235.1). NCBI lineage: Eukaryota > Viridiplantae > Streptophyta > Magnoliopsida > Lamiales > Gesneriaceae > Primulina > Primulina huaijiensis. The sequence continues at coordinate 19,575,422 of NC_133312.1, forward strand.
CTCCCGGATGGGGTCTTGAGCTCCTTCGTCGGTATCACTAAGGAAGACTATCTCGGGAACGTCGATAGCCACCTTTTCCAGGGAATGAGGAGGGTTGTGTCCTTGATCAGGGGGATTGACCCTTGATATGGATCAATTACCCCTCATCGATATCAATGAGGAAAACTGTCATAGAGATGGTCGATAGCATTTCTATTTCAACGGATGAGGGGGATTGACCCTTGATATCATATGTAACAGAGTTTCCTTGTACACTGTTTCACAATTTTCTAATTGATCAAGGTTAGTAAATATCTCTTTATCAGAACAAATGTGGTGAGTGACACCAGTATCAATCTACCACTCACGTGGGTTTGAACCCACTAAGTTTATTTCAAAAATAATATCACATAGATTTATATTAGAAACATGTTGACACATGGCCTGGACCGTACGTATCTTTCTATTTTCTTTGGTTTCTTGCATTTAGAATTTCTTTACCTGGACTGCCCCAATTGAAGCATTTCCCGAGAAAATTTTCTTGAATGCATTTTTTCTTGGGTCTCGATTTGGCACTGATGCCACCTGGCCCAGTCAATTTCTTGACTTTCGAGCTATGTCCATGTGGGGACCCGGACGCTAATTCATTTCTTAATAATTCGTTGTGAATAATTCAATCAATTAAGATAAACGGGCTTAAATTTTTTTTTAAAGGCGGAACGTAATGGAATCATTATAATATACATATCAGTATAACAGTACAAATCTTGTACAACGTTCAACAAAGTCAAACTAGGGTTCAACTACTATATATCAAGTGTTGAAACCTATCTACTTCTGAATCCGGATCACCATGCTAACTTGTCCTCTCTCTCATCCTCTTCTTGACCCTGATCATGTCCCACCTGTTGTCATGCACACATACAAACAAGACAACAGCCGGATAACTCCGGTGAGAATATAATCCCAATATAAACAATGTATACATGCAATGCATAAAATCATATACAAAAGCATAAACCATGTATCATAAAACATAAGTCATAATTTATGACACATTAGTGAATACAGATAAAACTCTTTGACTCGTCATCTTAGACTCGACTCATCTCTAATCTAGGGATCCCGGTTCCTGGATATTACAATATACCGAATCTCCGCGATAGGAATCGATCCATTCCTAAGCAACATCGATATAAATCAAATATCCATAGACTTGGCATATCCGCCATAGACTTGACATATCCGCCAATGCCTACTCTGACAATGTGCAATGGGCCAATGCTCACTCTGTCATAATCTGACACCTCTGTCAGTGACTCTTACTCAATAGCTATCTGCTATTCTCTGCTTTTCTATAAATCAATAGACTAAGCATATCAATATCATACAATTGCAATTATCAATGCAATAAAATAAAGTATGTGGTTTAGGAAAACTCAAGTCCAATCTGACTTAAGTCAATCTCTAGGTTAACATTGATTTATACATTTCTTTCGTCGGTTTCTGGCTCTTTCGAAGACTCAAATTCAAAGCTGTCAATATCAATCTGAAATGACATATCGAATAGGCACAAAATATCAATATTTAACTCACTCAGATCTGTTCTGATCAATACTCAATCTAATTTAATATCGATGGAATAACGGTACAATATCGATATCCTCGTCAACTCAGACAACAACAGATATCAATTACCAATCATAACCAATAGTTAATACAATCGATAATCTCAGAAATCTGAATAATCTCAGTTCAATATCTGAAAAATCATAACAATTGCATAAATAATCTGTTCCTCGATCTGACTTCAATTATATACTGATCAGTATATCCAGAACACATAATATCGATCATATCAACATTTCTTCAATAGCATATTTTCAAATCATATCAAAACATAAGAAAACTTACGTCCAGTTGAAGCTCTTGTCACGAGGATCTCAGAAATATGTTCGGATTCAAATTCTGATAATCGGATCGTACAAAATCACAAATCTAAAGGATAAAGAAACTTTGCGCTTTCCTCTGGAATCCTTCGATCCTTCCTGCCAATTTCTGAAGGAAGAATATGGTTATACATTCAATTGCATGGCTATGATACGTGTCTTCTTTTTCTTGAATCTCAGGCGGCGCTCGGGCGGTCATGAATTTCCGCTCGGGCGGGGAACCTTTGGCTCGAAGCATAAAACATTGGCGCTCGGGCGGTCAAAAACTTCCGCCCGGGAACCAAACTCTCGGCCCATGAAATTTTCTTGTTGAACATTGGCGCTCGGGCGGTCATAAACTTCCGCTCGGGCGCCAACAATTCTGTCCAAATTTCCATAATTCATATACTTTGCCCAGTCCGATCTCAGAATGATCCGTCTATAGTCACATCCATTCAAAATCAATAATCTCAGTTTGACACGATATAAATTCTCGGGCATTACAGTCCATGCTCGACGATGTTGGCTTTAGCCTAAGAAAGATTGAAAAACTTTCTCTCGGATACCTTGTTGTTTTCTTCAATACGAAGATTAACAATCAGTTATTCCTCATTCATCTCTTTAGTTTATGCTTCAGATAATTCTTGAAATCTTTCCAAGTTGGATGCAGGTTTTCAATAATGGCTATCACTTGAAAAGTTTCATTCAACATCATGCTATCAACAATCATGAAAGATCACTTGAAGTTCTTAAATGTGATTGATCATTGTTTTATAGTCCAGTATTTTGTAGTCCAAGAATCGGCCAACGAAAAATTTCTTGGTCCCAGTATCTTTGGTTTTATATTTCCGATCCAGAGATTTTCACAAATCTCAAGCTGTTTTCTTTTTCCTAAACACGTTATATAATGTATCAACAAGGCCATTCATTGCATGATTTCTACAAAGGAAATCTGAATGGTGCCAAGCATCATCAACAATAATATTTTGCATATACATCCTCAGTCATAAATATTGTTAGGTTCAAGGTAGTGAGATAGATTAACATCTTACCAAATATTTCAAAAACAAATAAGTTTTAAGATTGTTGGGGGAAATTGGGATATTATTCGAAACATTGATGATAGATGAACTTGTGTAACAATTAAAAATTACAATAAATTAATAATAAAATAAATTATACTTCATATAATATTTGAACCAATGGATACCGATCCTACAGAAATAAATTTAAATGAAAATGAAATCAAACAGAGACTCGTAATATGTTACAATTTACTTAAAACATATTCATCCCCTCCTACGGTGCTCCGAGGTTCATTGTGGATACAACGGTGATATCTACTACAACTTAGCACAAAGTCTGATACAGACGAACTGAACAATACCTAAACTTTATCATGATTTAAAAAAAATAACAGTTACAAAAGTCGAGAGAAGAAGAAAGTTCAGAGAGAGTACTTTCAAGTTTTTTTTTTTTAAAAATAAGGTAGATATGTATATATAGTAAAAATGTTGACCCTTCAGAATGTCGAATGTCAAATGTTCAAAAAAACAAATGTTATTTAACATTTCAAAAAACCAAAGATTATTCGACATTTCAGAAAAGCAAAAGTTATTTAATCTTTCAAAAAATTAAATATTATTTGACCTTTTGGAATAACAAAGGTCATTTGACCTTTCAGAAAGTCAAAAGTCATTTGAAACTTCCTCTCTATATATATCTCATTTAATTAAAAATGATATGGTTTAAAGCTCACTACACGAGCTATTTAATTTTCCATTCATTATTAACAAGTTAACATTAATCTCCGTAAAACTTTGAGAAACAAAACTTCAAGTTTAGTTGTGGATCCGACTAATTTATTATTTGAACTAGGGGTGAGCGCGAGTTGGGTTTTCGGGTACCCGACAAGTCGGGTAGTAAATTTTACTACCCGATACCAACCCGATCATGTCGTCGGGTACCCGAAATTTTTGGGTATTTTCGGGTACCTGGCAGTCGGGTACCCGAAAAAAAAACATTTTTTTAAATTTTTTTTAAAAAAATATATGTATTTTTCACATTTCACAAAAAATCGTGTCATTATATCAAATTGTGGGTAGTTATTATATCATATTATGGCTAGTAAATTAAAAAACACATGTATTTTTCACATTTCACAAAAAATTATGTCATTATATAATTTTATTATGATTAATTTGTCATTATATAGGGTTATAACTAACCACAAAAAAATAAACGTATTTTTTAATTGAATAGACGGATATACCCATAAGAAAAGTAAAAAAATAAAAATAAAAATTCGGGTACCCGATACTCGATCGGATATTGGTAAAATTACCCGAACCCGATAATGTTGGGTACCCGACGAACCCGATTTTTATTAAAAAATACTCGACTAGATCGAGTTTTACCCGATTGGGTCGGATTGGGTACCCGATACCCGAAAATAAATGCCCACCCCTAATTTTAACTTAATACTATATTTTTTTCATAAATTATGATAATTATATTTGCTAATCACGACGACACTTATTTTTTTTATATAATGACAAATAATATTACATTGTATATTCAATTATGTTCATAAGGTACACAATTTAAAAATCACAAAAACTCTAATGAAATCGTCTTATGAATCAAATTTCGTGAGACGGATATTCGACCCGACTTAACTCATAAAAAATTATCATTTTTTGTATGTTAAAAAATATTAATTTTAATAATAATTATGAATCAAGTCAACTATCTATAGATAAAAATATGTGAAACTATCTAATAAGAAACATACTATTTAAAAATTATAACAATGTCGAAATATATGATATAATTGTTGACAATGTCGAATTATATGATATAATTGTAGAATGATTTTTTTAAAAATATAATCAAAATAAAATTTGTAAAAAAGATTATTAGTTTTATATAATATAATAATAAAATGAGCCTCAAAAATGGATTTTTTATTTTATTTATTCCTCACCCTTGAATTTGCCAAAGCCAGGGAAAATTCCCCCCGATCTTTCTTTCCCTCCCACGCGCACAAAAACCCAGCACCGCCACTACACGGCACCGTCTGCTTTCCTCACTCTCTCTCTTCTCTCTACAGTTCTTCTGTTTCTCTCTCCAACCCATCATCGGATCTGCACTTTCTTCCACAGCTCTGCAAACACGCACTCGCCAAACCCCATTTGCACTCAACCTCACGCTTTTTTCGTACGGGAGCGGGGGGGTGGGGTGCGAGAACCGGTGGTCGGCCCGATCCGTTAGGGAATGTGATTCGGGCTGTCGCTTTTCAATGGGAGAAGGTAAACCATGAGCAAATCTTGGGAAGAAGGAGATGATGATGAGTGCTTCCACGACTCATTCGATCGCCTCGTTTCTTCCTCCAACACTTCCTGTTCCTGCTCGCCTTACTCTTCCGAGCCCGAGGAAGAGTATGATCAGTACCCTGATTACAGCTCAGAAGATCACAATGCCGTTCAATCCGGCCCCGTTCCAAGATTCCCTGTGGGCGTGTGCGAAAACTATGACCTTTGGACCTCCCAACCCTTGTCGGTGGAGGAGCGCCGGTTACACCTCCTCCGCCAGATGGGTCTCAGTCGGAACTCCTCTCTCCTGCGCCACCGCCCCTCACAAACTGTCTTACTTTCACCCGATCACTTGAACCCTGGTGACGAATCTCCGAGTTTTAGTGGTGATATTTCCAATACCCTTGATTCTTCTCGGAATTACGTTATTAGCGGTGATCCTAGTAGTAGAGTATCTGTTACTGGAATTGTGCGATCTAAGTCAGATGCCAACTGCGATTCAGGTCAAAATTTGGAAGCTCGGTGCGATAATTCCGTTGGCAATGACTCTGCTGGTGGGATTGATGCTACTGTAAATAATGGTAATCAGAGTAGTGGCTGTGAATCACCGGTGAACATTTCCAGTTCTCCAGGTAAACTGCCTAAAAAGATTGATGTGGATGGGACACGATACGGGAGTTTGAATAGTCCAATGCCTGCTTCTAAGAACGAGTTGTATGAGACTTTGGAGTGTGATGACGAAAGTGGAGTCTGTATGATAAAGAACCTGGATAATGGGAAGGAGTTTGTGGTGAACGAGTTGAGGGAGGATGGGATGTGGGAAAAAATCGAGGAAGTGGGAACTGGGAGGCAATTCACCATGGAGGAGTTCTCCTCTGAGATGTCGGTTGGGACTTCACCCATTGTCCAGGAGTTGATGAGGAGGCAGAATGTGGAGGAGAGGAACAAGGAAGGTTCGGATTCTAAGACTGATGGTAGCTGTGGGAGTGAATCTAAGATGAAGAGAAGAGGAAGTTGGTTGAGGAATATCAAGAATATGGCTAGTTCTGTTGCAGGGATTAAGGATAGGCGGAGCAGTGATGAGAGGGAGACTTCTTCTGAGAAGGGTGGAAGGAGATCAAGCTCCGCCACTGATGATAGCCAAGATGTCTCCTTTCGTGGGCCGGAAAGAGTTCGTGTCAGGCAGTATGGTAAGACAGTTAAAGAGCTTACGGCAATGTATAAGAGCCAGGAGATACAGGCGCACAATGGATCAATTTGGACAATTAAGTTTAGTTTGGATGGTTGGTATTTGGCTAGTGCTGGTGAGGACCGTGTGGTTCATGTGTGGCAGGTCGTGGAAACGGAGAAGAAGGGAGATTACATGTTTGATAAATTTGAAGATGGGAATTTCAATCTACTGTTTCTAGCTAATGGTTCTCCAGAGCCCTCTTCAATGTCACCGATTATAGATAGTCACTCGGAGAAGAAGAAAAGAGGGAGGTCATCTGTAAGTAGAAAATCATTGAGTGTTGAGCAAGTGTTGGTACCAGAGACCCTTTTCTCTCTTTCAGATAAGCCCATCTGTACGTTTCAAGGACATTCAGATGATGTTCTTGATCTCTCATGGTCCAAATCTCATGTAAGACCATTCTTCCTTCTGTGACTGATCGAATTCTACGATTATAATTCTGTGACACCAAATGTGCAGTGTACATCTTTTACTATTACTCTTGATTGCTGCTTGTAGCGGAAGAGAGTAGTTTCTCATGTTTCCTTTTCAATTCCTTTTGTGGTTGGGATACCCTCTGAGATAGTGATCCCTATATTTTATCTTAGTCACATATGTGACGCAGCAAGGTCAGAGAGCAGCATATATCCGAACAGTTCTCCATATAAGTGACAAGCTAATAAAATTCATGTTATTTGATAAATTCTTCGAGTTATAAATAAAAAGGATGCATGTTGGTCATTTTTTTTAACTTCTATTCATGTCAGAGCTACTTCTCTCAATGGTTCAAAGCGACTTGAGAGTCAAATTTTTAACCCTGTAAACATCTAATGACCCAATATTTGTTTTCCAGTGAAATGTTGGAACTTGCGAGGTCTTTTGTTCTACATGTTTAAGGACTTGGAAATTATACTTAGGTTACTTTACTGCAGTTCTAACCTATATTGTTGTAAATGTTTTTAAGAAGTATTTCGGTCACAATCTCGAGTTTTTCATTCTTGTAATCTTTTACCAATCTATGTTGCCATGTACAGATTTATCATCTGCATTTGATTTATTTTAGCAATTAAGACATTAAATTAACATATGTCAAACCATTCTCTCTTGTCTCAGCAAATACTATCATCTTCAATGGACAAAACAGTGCGGCTATGGGATTTGTCAACCAAGCGTTGCTTAAAGATCTTTTCACACAGCGACTATGGTAATTTTTTATATTCGTGTTACCATCTTGCTCGAACTTCTTTATCCACTTTGGAGACGGAACTGCCTTTAGAGTTCCTTTTTAGTTGTGATTGTGGGACTTCTTGAATCAATATACCACTGTAAATCTGAATGAAGGCGAAGGACAAAGGCAGAAATAGGCAAACAGAGAGGACTGTCAAAAGTGGACTTGGTGTTAATTGATTACCTTAAAAGATGTTACGGTAGTCTTCGTAAGCATACAAAGGGATCTCATGGCCATGCGTGATTTTAGTCTACCCTCTACATGGAATTTTTGTTGAACCATTGAGTAAAACTTGTTAGAAACAAGCCTTGCTGTCATAATCTGATACATGGTTGTACTAGACTGGGCAATGGAAAGGATGCACATGAGAAAGTATAGCAATTTATGTATGGGCAATGGAAACGATGCACATGAGAAAGTATAGCAATTTATGTATAATTAACAATAAAGATATGTTCAAGTGGTTGATTGTATATGATGAGATTAAAATTAAATCAGTAAGAGAGCGTGGATATGGCTAACAATGTGGATAAGGGAAGGAAGCTGCTCTTGGGTGGTTGAGAGTCTAGTTGCTTGACTATTGATTTAGTGTAATCGACCAGTTTGTTCATGGGTTGTTTGGTCAATGCATATGAAAGTTGTCTGTTCTCTCGTATTAGTTTTCGATATCTGAGTTCAAGCACTTTCTTTTAATTAAAAGAGTTAAAATATTGTTAATCTGCTGACAAATCTTCTGGATTTAACAGTGACCTGCATCCAGTTCAATCCTGTCGATGATAGATATTTCATCAGTGGATCCCTGGATGCTAAGGTGCGCATATGGAGCATCCCTGATCGCCAAGTTGTTGATTGGAGTGATTTGCATGAAATGGTTACTGCAGCTTGCTATACACCAGATGGACAGGTCTTGCATATATTATATTTATTACTGTAGTTTTAATTGTTTCATTTTTTTTAGTGCATAATATGGAGAGATCCATATGATTTTGCACATACTCAATTTGTTTCTGTAAAATAAATTTATAAATTATTGTAGGGGGCTCTAGTTGGCTCATACAAGGGTAGCTGCCACATATACAACACATCTGGTAAGATACAGTAAATTAGTTGCATAAAAGCTGAGACAAACTTCTCTTGATTAGTTTTTTATTCATGTTACATTCTGTGTCCAGAAAATAAATTGCAACCAAAAAACCAGATAAACTTGCAGAATAAGAAGAAGAAATCCCATCAGAAGAAAATAACCGGTTTCCAGGTAAACTTTGCCATTAGTAAATAGTAACTGCAGAAAAACACACACTCAACTATGTATCCACTGTCCACTTATTCATGGAAATGAGAGAGGGGAGTGCCGGTTGCTCTTCTAATTTTTTTTCAAATTGTTGAAGCATCTCTGCCTTGGAAAGCTTTTGTTTTTTTTAAAATTATTTTGAGCAACTTGATTCTGATTTCATATATTTTGTAGTTTTCACCTGGAAGTACATCTGAAGTGCTTGTCACATCTGCCGATTCAAGAATTCGAGTCGTAGATGGTGTTGATCTTGTTCACAAGTTCAAAGGTACGACGGTGTCTCTTAGCAATCCTTCAAGTTCATGAAGACTGTGATTTTGATCTATTACATTCTTGATGGTATCGCTTTAAAGTACTTGCCAAAGTTTTACTTCTTTCTTATTTCCCAGTGTCTGCCAGTGCACTTTTTCGACTGGTAATTTTCATAATCATCCCTCACTTTTCCTCCAATCCTCAAATTCTTCCTACATTTATATTTCTTCAATTTAATCCTTCTATTAAATTTATGTGGTGTTTAAAATGAAACAATAAAACTCAATTCAGTTGAGAGGAAACAATATAAAACTGGAATATTATTAATGTTGAATGGATTAATGTTTACGAGCGAATGCAACTAAATATAAAAATCATAATTTGAAAAATAAAATAATCTTAAAATAGAAAATAAATCATGTGGAAAATATTATACTTGTGCTGCATCAAGCTCTTCCTCCTCTAGAAAAAAAAAATCGTCCTTGAGTTTTAATTGTTGGAAGAAAACTACTAGTCCGGTTAAAAGTAGTCAAAGATATCAAAGATGTTCAAAATATTGGAGATATTCATGTAATTTGGAAGACCAATCTTCATGAGAACTCTAAGACTGACCTATTTTCTTGTGCTTGAGCTTGTTATAAATGCCAACTGGAAATATGTTTTACACAAATGCATGTCATTATGATATGACGTGCGATTTTTTAATTGTCTAATTATGGGAACACATGTAATTTAGTCTCTGAAATTCGAGTTTTGACTTACTATTTTGATTTATATGAATAGTACACAATTACTAAAAAATTGTGAAAATTGTCGTGTTAATTCTATTAATTTTAACACCAAATTTAAAGAATATCCGAAAGTGTGTATTTCCTTCTCAAATTCAAGAAAAATTATAGTGACATGGATGGATTTGAATTTTGATGGTTGAAAGAAAATACAGGGATGAATATGAATTTTAACCCTTTTAACCAAATGCTTATTTTGCAATTTTTGTGAAAAGTAGTAATTCATATGAGTTTAATACAATTAACTTGTAGAAGGCGGCATTTGGCGTGATTGATAGAACGGATTGATACAAATAACCTTCATCTCATGTTTGGTTTTAGGCCCGAATTTAATACCTCAGGCCTCAGCCTGTGTAATTTACTGTATCTCTGCATCACACTCGTATCTTCAAGTGGTGATAATTTATCATAACCTTGATAAGAATCATAAATTCCCCATTACACACTCAAATACTCAAATAAAGATAATAATAATAATACAGATTTTGACATTATTAAATTGCGGTAGTCGGCTATGGAAGCTAACCACTTCTATCGGATGGAGATTCAAAAGTTTTAAAACCTTGTAATGATGGTGATGCATCAACTCGGTGGAGCTTGAGTTGAAGGTTTGGAGGATGAAGTTGTAGATGACGGGAAAAGTTGTGAGATGAAAATTGGTTGAGAGGATTCACTTGTTACTGTTATTACGTGGGTTGAAGGAGTCATGGAGTCCCTAAGTGACGTGCAAGTTGTAGAAGATCGACCCAGCCAAATCGTATCCTAATGTTAAATTATCAGAAAAATTAATATGGCATGCATGACACCTATTTGGAATTTGTTAAATCAGAAGATTTGATCATTATCCTGTTAGTATTACATCTATTGTTAGATCTTTTTTGTGTGATACAAATTTTTATTTTTGCTTTATCGATATTTTTGTATCGGGTTACTGATTTTTTGTTCTGCGTGTCTTTGCAAACCAAAGATTTTTAGTGTTTTTTTAATATTACTGAAATTCATTTTCTAGTTAGTATGCATTGATTAACACTTGAAAGTTGAAATGATTACTTCAATTAGATGATGCATGTGCTTTTTAATGTGCATACTATTTAATACAAGGGTATTTTATCAATTCATCATGATAAATAAACCATTGCAAAAGTTACTAGAAGTTTCACTTTGAAAAGTCAACAAATAAATGGATGACGTTAAAGTTTGATTCGGGGGCGACTTCTATCAATTTTTCTTTGTTTCGCCCTCATGATGAGGGTTAGCATTTGCCTTATCATTTGATCTTTAACATCGTAGACCTAATCGAAACATTTGCTTTGGTTTAAATTACATAATTTTTTTTATCGCCAATAAATTAATACTCTCTGACAGGTTTCCGCAACACACACAGTCAAATCTCAGCCTCCCTTGCATCTAATGGGAAATATGTCATCTCAGCGAGTGAAGATTCGTTTGTTTATGTTTGGAGGCATGAAGTTGAATCACAACCAAACAGAAGTAAAGGTGTTTCCATTACCCAATCTTATGAGCTTTTCCATTGTCTAGATGTATCTGTGGCAATCCCTTGGCCTAGCATGTCGGATCAATCTGAGGTTCAACATGGTTGTTCTGGGGGGCAAAATGGTATGGTTGATCGATTTGAGGAAGATGTAACAGCCAATCATCTGAGTACACCTGCTGAAGAAGCTAATGGTAGTGAGAGCTCGCCATTAGCATCTGATCGAAGTAGTAGCCCATTTAATGGAACTCCATCTTGTGCTACAAATAATCACCTTTTTGATAGAATCTCAAGAACATGGTCCGAGGAGAAACTTTTCACAGCTACTAAGTACCATAGTCCTCGTGTTAGTGTTGACTACTCCAATGGGTTTTGCCAAAACAGGTCAGCCGTGGGTATGGTGATAGTAACTGCAGGTCTTAGAGGAGAGATCAGGATTTTTCAGAATTTCGGGTTGCCAGTTCGAATATAGGGTTATTTTCTATGCTGCACCATGTGATGTATATTGACGTGTTTATTGATCAGTGTCGGATTTCATAGTTCTACGTAAATTCCGAATGGTTTATCATTGTCAAACGAATGATTCAACAATGTCAATACCCGTGGTGTATACCAGCTGGTGTAGCTTAGAACTATGCCAAAATTAGGCAGCAATGGATTCAAAAGGCAGTGATTAGGTGAAGTGCCTAATGGATTCGTAATGACTACATTTCCTAAACTGTACAGATTCTGTGAGAAGGTAATGTTAGAGCATCTTGTTGGCTGCGAGGAGCAAAGAAGATGTTGAAAGATTTATAAACTTTTTTGTTTCTGTTATTCGAGCAAGTGTAGAGTGAAGAATGTCGTAATATATACAAAATTCGTTAAAGTTCATTCAATTTTATAATGGTAATTTGTATACATATTGTTGGAGGTAAGGCTGAAAGAAAGTGGAATATCTGCTATTAAAGATATGGGCAGTTTCATCGCCTATTTATTCGTGTATCCGTGATTTGAAATTTTCGGAAGTAAAAAGAAGTATATTATTTATGGTTTGTGACATCTCTTTGTTTTTTTTCCCATGACATGGTCGTTTCGATATTTTGCAATATTTAGTCTTGTATCTTCTACACCATCAACCAGACTTGGTTTGCTCTCCGAGGAAACTATGACCGCTTGGCTATGGTAAAAAGGCAAATGTTTCTTTAGATTCGTGGTCTTGCAAGTATCTTGACTTAATTTTGATTCTGGCAAGAGTGATTATGATTTATGCTCTTCTACAAAGTGCTGTTTCTATGGCCAGTCTCTTTTTTGTTATTTTATTTTGTTTTACTTTTTGCTTAGTTCGAAGCTATATATGATTGTTGTTCTGAAGTTCTGAGATGTGAAAAAATTTGTTGCTATAGGCCATGGAAACTATACTGGATCGTGTCCATATTGTTGGAGAAATGACATTGAAAATAGGGATTTTGAGTTATGCTTCCATAGATGTAAAAAATATTCTTGACTTTCAAAGAACTGTAAACAGTTCTCTGTGCGTCCCAGAATGAAGCCATAATCCTTAACAAAACATCATCCCGTTATCTACATTTCCATATCCCAGCCCATAACGACACGTTGGGGAATGTACCCAACAACCCCCACATTAGCTCTTTCTTGGCTGTATAAGAAAAATGTAATAAAAATACCACGAGGGAAATCTCAACCACAGAATCTGATTGGTTTTCACGGTCCAATTGGCATATACATCCACAAAATATTATCTTATCCTTGTCCGGTACAACAGTAGATCTTTGTCAAAAATCATCCAAAATCCTCACTATATATACTGCTATCAGTTGCACTACACAGAAACTCAAAAAGTATCAAGTGTTTCTTGGATTTTCAGCAACCAAGAAAGTAAAATCCACCGCCATCACTCGCTTGATACTCAATGGCTCTACAGGCAGCTGCTTTTGTTCCCTCTGCTTTCACCATTCATAAGGAGGTATGTGGATAAATTATCATAATTTTCTGGATTCAGTTGCCTTTGTTCTTGGCTAAGCTTTTATGCTTCCACTGCAGGGAAAAATCAGTGCAAGTTTGAAGGAATCTAGCCTGTTTGGAGTCTCATTCGCAGACCATGTCAAAGCTGAATATAGCTCTTCTGCCAAGGTAAACACTAACCGCCATTTAATGTCTCATTCTTCAACAACTGTTCATAGATTCCGACAGTTGGATTTTATTAATGCAGAGAGAATTTGGGTCAAGAAAGCTATCCGCATTGGGAGTTGAGGCAGTTGCCACAACCACCCCAACTGTCACCCCCTCCACACCCCAAGGGAAGAAAACTTTAAGAAAGGGCACCGTGGTTATCACTGGAGCCTCCTCCGGTTTAGGCCTTGCCACGGCAAAATCTTTGGCCGAGAGTGGGAAATGGGACGTTGTTATGGCTTGCAGGGACTTCCTCAAGTCCGAGAAAGCAGCTAAATCCGTTGGAATGGCCAAGGAAAACTACACCATCATGCATTTGGACCTCTCATCCCTCGAGAGTGTGAGGCAATTTGTTGAGAACTTCAAGCGTTCCGGCCGACCCCTGGATGTCCTCGTTTGCAATGCTGCTGTCTATCAACCAACAGCCAGTGAGTCATCATTCACGGCCGACGGATTCGAGCTCAGTGTCGGCACAAATCATCTTGGTCACTTTCTTCTTTCAAGATTGCTTCTTGATGAGATGAAGAAATCCGACTACCCTTCAAAGAGACTCATAATTGTTGGCTCCATCACAGGTACAGTAATTACAGAACCACCCCTTATCATTTTCATCTAATCAATGTATTAAACTTAAATTCAAAATTATATATGTTCAGGTAACACAAACACATTGGCTGGAAATGTGCCTCCCAAGGCCAATCTTGGGGACCTGAGGGGCCTGCAGGGTGGTTTGACTGGCCTCAACACCTCTGCCATGATAGACGGAGGGCGCTTCGACGGTGCAAAAGCATACAAGGACAGCAAGGTCTGCAACATGCTCACAATGCAAGAGTTTCACCGCCGTTACCACGAGGAAACCGGCATCGTATTCGCTTCCCTATACCCCGGATGCATAGCCACCACAGGGCTATTCAGAGAGCACATTCCTTTGTTCAGACTCCTTTTCCCTCCATTCCAGAAGTACATCACCAAGGGATTCGTCTCAGAGGAGGAATCTGGCAAGAGGCTTGCACAGGTACTAAAACAAAACATTTCACAATTCTTGTGTATATATAACATGTGCAACCTTATGCAAATTGTTTCTGAATTATGTATATATTATACAGGTTGTTAGTGATCCTAGCTTGACAAAGTCGGGTGTGTACTGGAGCTGGAACAAGGACTCGGCATCCTTCGAGAACCAGTTGTCTCAAGAAGCCAGTGACAGCGACAAAGCCAGAAAAGTGTGGGAGATCAGCGAGAAACTTGTTGGTTTGGCTTAGGAGAGTGTACTCTTTGATTGTTATCTTTTCCACATGCATGGGTTTTGGATTGAGGAACTTGGAATTGTTCAAACCAGGAAAAAATGTAGAACTCATGTTAGAATCAATAAAATTACTTCATCCTTTCTTTTTCTTTTCCAATTCGAAGACAAAGTTTGGTTGAAATAATACAATGACGAAGAATGTATAAACAATAAATATGAATAACATGATTTATCACTTCTCTTCTCTGTACAACTTGATCCAAATATATGATGAAACAAGAAATATAATCAATTATTTATCGCACCAAACGGTGTTAAATAGATGCTGGAAACACCGCATAACCAATAGGCAATACCCAGAAAAATGATTATATCTTATTTGGAATGGGTGTAAGCCAAATGAGTCTTCCATCTTTATTTATGTTTAAGAATCGAGTCGATTCTTTGTTTGATTTTTAAAAGATGTTATTCATATTCCTCATTCAATTCTCGTTCAAAATATACCTACAAATAAAATAAACAATATACAACTATTTTAATTTCGTTAACATAAATAACAAGACACTTTACCCAAAAAATGCTATTTATAATAATATAATTCGCGGATACAAGAATTTTTGTAATGCAATATATAACAAATTCAACAAAATTCTCTGTAAACCTCGAAATATATGTGATAATATTGGTTTTATTGTTTAGAACAGATTGAATAAACACTACATACAATTTATTTATTTAAAAATAATTTTTTCGGGTTGACAACTGAATTATATATTCTCGATTGTCAATGTCAGTTGAATGACAAATAAGTGCGGAAAAAAGCCAAATTGACATATTAGAACAAATAAGATAATGGCTTAGCTGTGTATACTGAAAGGTAAGCTGAAAGTGGAAAGTACACTGGTTTATTTCTAGATGTTTGTAGAACTCAAGCTCATATGTCACCCTTTCTTCTTTTTGGAAGTACACTAAAAGACTTTGGATAATACAAATAATTTGCAAAATCCCAATTCGGTTTGGACTTGAACACTGTCAAACTGAAACTCCTAGTACACCTTAGCTGAATGAATAACAGTATACAGACCGCTATCAAATACAACGAATTATAATATTTTTATATCCTAACACTTAATGATCCTTAGTGATCAGATACAATTCTTTGTAAAATGTGTTCTGACTGATTGATTAGTTCATATACTTGAAAGCTTGAATGTTTGAATTTTTGCAAAAGTCGTAGAGCTTTTCTAAACTGAAATTTTTTTTCTGTTTATAGACTTTGAATCCAACGGTCTTGAGTTTCAAAAATGATCCGTTCCAAAAAGAAAATGTGCATTGACTTGTCTTTTGTCCACATCAACATTCTCTCACAGTCGTACATTATTGCGGTCAATTTTGTACGGAAAAAATTATCCAAATATCAATTTAATTTTTCTAGACGTAAACTGATGTCCTTGAGATTGTATGAAGGTTTCCTTGACTGATAGATTGATAAGAGATACTTCAGTTTGGGTTCGAGTCAGTTCTGTTCGATTAGTCTCGTTTATGTAAATCAGTTTAGCTTATGGGCGTAGTCAGTTCTGTTCGGTTTGAAGTTCAGTTTAACTGAAATCGGTTTTTTCTTTAGTTATTTGTTAACACCAAAACATAAAATTTCTGCTCCAACAATTTATCCCTTTTTGGTGTTTGACAAAATTAAGCAATACATCCAATTTAAACAAAAATAACTTCTAATAAACTGAATTTCTGAAACTGATAAAATGAAATTCCAATAATTTCTATTAAATTTGATAAACAATATCAATTATCTATTGTTTTTTTTCTTCATTCTTTTTATCAGATTTCTTTGTAGTAGATTCAGCTTTAGACTTTTCTTTCCCCTTTTTGTCAACACCAGGAACAACCATATATTTCTTCAAAATGAGCAAAACCGAAGTCGTATTGGCTGACATAGTGTCGAACTTAACTGAAAGTTGAGTATCAACTGAATCAATATTTGAATTTAAATTTTCATGAACTAAATCTATCTTCTGAGAGGGAGCATCACGGAGCTTGATAGTAGTGACGTTGAAGCACAGTTTTTCTAGTGGAGTCTAGTTGGATGAACTGGGAGTGGTAATCTTTGGATAGATTTTTGAGATCCTCGACCACTTTGTAGAAGTTTTCAGTATCAATATCTGTCAGTTTCTGACCTATCTTGACTTTTGACAGAAGATTGCTCACACAGTCAGATTTGAGATGATGTTTTCCATTGGAAGATCATCTCTTATTTCCAATTCTGGTGATTCAACAATGATATGTGCTTTGGGATCGAGAAAGATGATCAACTGGATGCTTGTTCCAGCAACATCAACAAGCTCAACTCTTTCAACGATTTTAGTTTCAGTTTCCTGAATTACCAATTGGTTCGCTGCTACAACTGACTCTTCAACTATTTGAGGGTTCGGAGCCAATTGGTTCCTCATAGATGTAGACATGAAAAATGTTTCAGGAAATTCAACTGAAGGAATTTGAACTTCGACTGACTTTACCACTTCAGTTACATCCGCATTCTGTCCCTTAGTTTCCATTTCTTCGAAACTTCAATTTTGGGCAAACCAGTGACCACATCATTCTTGCTCAGATTTGCAATGGCTCTGAAATTTAAATTATTTAACATCTTGTGCTACGACCAGTTCCTTGGTAAGTTAGAAGCAATGAAGCATAGTGGTTAACTAGGTTGAGTAGTCCAACCGATTTTGTATGTGTTTCCAAACCTGTCACCTGTCATTATAATGCATCTAGAAGCATCTTTGATAGTACTGACATGCTTATTAAACTCGACTGAATATCCATGATCACACAAATGACTTATGCTAATTAAAGTATATTTAAGATTTTCAACAAGTAATATGTTTTCAATGATAATGTTACTATGAATAAGATTACTCTTACCCACAGTTCTACCTTGAAAAACATATCCAAAAATAATCATACGTCCAGTAAACAGAATCATTTTATATAGCAGTTTAGCTTCACAAGTCATGTGCCTTAAACATCCACTGTCCAATTACCAAACTAACTACTTGATCAGTTCAGTTCATGTGCCCTGCAATCACAAATGAAGAATAACTCTTGGTACCCATAACTACTTGAGTCCAAATGGGATTAGTCATTTTGGAATCCAAACTTGGATCAGTTTAACTGACTGATCACTTGTTGTGTACCAAATAGATTGTGCATATTCATGTGTGTGGTGTGTTCTGTGTGCAGTAGAAACCATATGTTGTTTACTTTTTCAACTTCATTGGTCAGCCTATACTTTTCTGAACAGGCTTGCTGTTAAAGTATCAGTTCTTGCCCTTCATCGAGTTATGCCTAGCTAAATTAGTTTGGTTAGGCTTCCAATTTGGCTTAGCATTGGAATTCTCAGACATGTAACCAACACCAAACTTTCTATCTTTACTCATATTTTCTAACAGGCTTTGCAATTTGACGGATGTATTCTTGATGTTCATATACCAAACTGGATCTAACAAAATGAATGTATTTCTCTTTGCACACGTCCATTTTCGGTCGAGGACTTGTATCATAAATGCTTTCATTGTTGTTGAAATCGAGACCAATTTTGTCCCCAGTAGGCTTCTACAGCTTTTGCATTTCAGTTAGGGTAACTGTTCCAGAAAGAAATTAGTTCAGTTAGCTTCATATTATCAGATTTTAACCTCTGATTCTCATACCGTATTATCTCATTCTCAGTTTTCAATTTAACAATATCTACCTTCAGACCATGGTTCGCCAGAACGGCCGCGACGCGGTCGGAACGCCTGTTCCGGAACGAGAACGGTCACTGACATTCCAAAGTTCCAGGGAAAATCTGTAATTCCTTTGTAGCGCTGTTCTTTGATGTTATAGCGGCGCTTTAACGGTGGAACGGAACGGTAGGGGTCGGAACAGAAAATATGAAGTTTCAACTTTCACATGGACATGGGTTTTGTTTTTGTTGATGGAGGAAGAAGATGATTGAAGTGGTGAGTTGGAAAGAAAAGTGTGACATGATCCTTGTAACGACCCATTACAGGCCCAGTGGACGGTCCATACGGCCCACTGCCCCGATCGACCCAAGGCTATCCCAATCTTGGGCTCCCTCAAGGGGCCTTTTCCCTCACGGGCTTTCCATAGGCGTCGTACGGGTTACTCATAGAACTCTCCAGCCCATGCATTGGAGCTTGTGCCTTCCCAGACTCGAACCTGAGATCACATGGATATATAGATACTCAGCACAAGTCTGGTACCAATTGAGCTCCGTACGACGTCTATGGAAAGCCCGTGAGGGAAAAGGCCCCTTGAGGGAGCCCAAGATCGGGATACCCTTGGGTCGATCGGGGCAGTGGGCCGTATGGGCGGTCCACTGGGCCTGTAATGGGTCGTTACAATCAAAGGCGCCTTTTATTGTAACGACCCATTACAGGCCCAATGGACTGCCCATACAGCCCACTGCCCCGATCGACCCAAGACTATCCCGATCTTGGGCTCCCTCAAAGGGGCCTTTTCCCTCACAGGCTTTCCATTGGCGTCGTACGGGTTACTCATAGGATCTCCCCCTCCCTACCAAGGGGTTTCTTTCGCCTCCCCAAGACTCGATCCCATGACCTGTAGGATAAGTACATTGATATCAAGAATCCTGGTACACCAGACTTGTGCTGAGTATCTATATATCCATGTGATCTCAGGTTCGAGTCTGGGAAGGCACAAGCTCCAGTGCATGGGCTGGAGAGTTCTATGAGTAACCCGTAAGACGCCTATGGAAAGCCCGTGAGGGAAAAGGCCCCTTGAGAGAGCCTAAGATCGGGATAGCCTTGGGTCGATCGGGGCAGTGGGCCGTATGGGCGGTCCACTGGGCCTGTAATGGGTCGTTACAATCCTGATTACACTATATAAAAAAAAGACCAAAAAATCATCCGATTCAGAAGCAAATTTGTGATGTAAATAATAAACACATGGAGCCAAAAAATATAATATAAAATAAAGAATGTTTTCAATTTATAAAACAAAAAATATGCGTAATCGTACAATAATTGTGTTGTGTGAGTTGTATGAACAATGTGTTTTTTTTCCATTCTTCTCTCTTATTCAAGTTTCTTTCGGTATCTGCTTCAAAAAAAAAAAAGTTTCTTTTAGTATAACATAAAATTTTAAAAATCTTCTCATTTATTGCCTCTTGCCAAGTTGCTGCTGCATCATTTTATTTGCGCATAGTTTTTTCATTTCGATTTGCAAGTTAATCATCGACAAATTTTAACAATGGTGATGTTTTTTTTATTCTTCTCTGTTTTTTTTCTCTACTTGTTTGTCAATCTTGTTGAAGATATATACACGATGCGTGCAAAGGCACTAGTTAAAATTATAATTAAAGATTAAAATTAAAAATATCCCTGCCACTTGTTCCAATAATTAAATTGATCGAGGTGGGTAGTTCTTGTTTTCTTGATAAGTCACTATCTATCTATTTATTTATTTATTTATTTTTTGAGAAAAAGCAACTATGCACTATCTCAACTTTTGGTAAAGAAAAAATTTTTGGTAAAGAATAAACGAATAATTCAAAAAAAATCAATCTAAACTTTTTGTGTGGATGAAATAAAAATTGCGATTGAGTAGTGCTCGAGTCTCCGATCGACTCCATATACATAATTTGATCTTGATTCCTCTTTTTGGCTGAAAAATTAAATCTACTTCTGATCATCCAGTTAATTTTTCTAGTTCAGTACTAGTATTGAATCATTTTGTGTTTCCTTTAATTATTTTTCCACTGAAATATTTATTAAAGTTAATTTGTATTTTTTAACAGCTAATTATATAAAATTGAATGTATTTTGTTAATATAATCAAGAAATATGAAGCTATATTGATACTCGAAAGTTAGAAATCGTGGTCGAGGTTGTGTCCCAAATCTCTCTCTTGATTTTGTAGAATGGATCCAAAACTCGATATTGGTTTGGAGTTCGGTCACATCATAGGTGATAATTGTAAGACAATAATATGTAAATTTTGTGGAAAAACCATAAACGGAGGAATTACGAGATTCAAAGAACATATTGTACATGTTAGTGGAAATGTCCAAGCATGTTATAAAGCTCCCAAAGAAATATCATCGATGGTCCGATAACATCTTTAAGATTCAAAGACAAAAAGAAATATATTGAAAAAGAAAAAATAAATTGTCTTAGATTCATTTCAACAAAGCATTCATGGATTGGAAAGCGAGAGTAGTGGTGAAGACGCTTCAGAAGATATTGAAACTCAAGAATTGCGAAAAGCTATGAAAGAAAACCGTAAAACCAGAGCTTTCGAGGAGGAGATGCGTAACCGATACGGTCAAGGTAAACAATATATATAATTTCATTAATTCATGTGTGTATGCAATTATTAATTTATTTTATATGTCTGATGGTAAATTTTTAATTGTAGGATTTATCGGTTCTATTTCATCGTTTGGTTTGAAAAGAGAGATGCATCATAGCTTGAGTGTAAAAGAAAATCTAAATTGTCATCAAAGGGGATTGACTCTTTTATGTTTACCTCAAAGCATAAGAGTATAAAAAATTGGTTTGGTGCGGAAAAAGTCAAGAAAATTGGAAAGGTAATTTCAAAATGATTTATTGTTGGGTGCAATAATTGTCTCTGCTTGGTAGAGCGATCGAACCGTAGTGCTTGAGCTGCTGTGCGGTTTAAAAGATTTGAGTTGCACTATTACTACTAGCTATAGTTTTTGGTAACGCGAGAAGCGTTCGGTCCTACAACTGGTATCAGAGCCAAGTTCACGGGTTCGATTCCCATTGATTGCAAGGAGTGCAATTATTGAGAGGGAGATTGTTGGGTGCAATAATTGTCTCTGCTTGGTAGAGCGATCGAACCGTGGTGCTTGAGCTGCTGTGTGGTTTAAAAGATTTGAGTTGTACCATTACTACTAGCTATAGCTTTTGGTAAAGCGGCAAGCGCTCGGTCCTACATTTATATATAATGTTATTCCATTCAACGCAACAGATAGTGGACCGTATTATCAATCTATGATTAATACCATTGCAGAGGCTGTACCTGGAATAAAAGATCCATCGGGACGCCAAATTGGTGTGGTTTTTTTTTTTTTTTTTTTGCAAGAAGAAGTTGATGAGATAAATGGTTATCTAAATGCTTTGAAATCTAAATGGCCTAAGCAGGGATGTATGATTATGTGCAATGGTTAGAACGCACGCGACAAGCATCCTATCATTAATTTTATGATTTACTGTGATCGTAATATGGTATTTCATAGTTCAGTTGATTGCACCAACAAATCAAAGACTGCTGATTTCATTTTATCTTTAATGAATAAAGTTATTGATGAGATTGGTGAAGAAAATGTTGTGCAAGTGGTTATAGATAGTGAAGGTGCAATGAAGGCAGTAAGTGCAAAATCGATGATGGAAAGAACCCATTTGTTTTGGTCCCCTTGTGCAACACATTGTCTTGACCTCATTTTAGAAGATGCAAAAGGTGAAAAAATGTATCGAGAAAGCTGACCAAATCACAAGTTTAGTCTATAATAGTGATAAAGTTGTGAATCTGATGAAAAAATTTACCAACGATCGGGAACTGTTGAGACCGGGAATAACCCGCTTTGCTACAGAATTTATCTCAATTGAAAGTCTTGTTCAGCATGCTTCAGATTTGAAGAGAATGTGCATTTCTACCGAGTGGGAAGAAATCAATAATACTAGCAAAAGAAGAAAAGAAGCCGAAAAAATTATAGATATTATAATGGAAACAAGAATTTGGAAGAGAGCTCGTGATATTTGTGCTGCAATGGAACCACTTGTAAAAGTTTTAAAGTTGGTTGATC
Source organism: Primulina huaijiensis (assembly GCF_012295235.1). NCBI lineage: Eukaryota > Viridiplantae > Streptophyta > Magnoliopsida > Lamiales > Gesneriaceae > Primulina > Primulina huaijiensis. The sequence goes on from NC_133312.1 coordinate 19,598,180, forward strand.
AAGACAAAAAGCCAACAATGTCAATTATCTATGAAGCAATGGATAGAGCGAAATTGGCAATAAAAGAAAATACTAAAGATTGGCAATCATATTGGGATGTCATTGATAATCGGTGGTACAATCAATTACACTGACATTTGCATGCTGCAGGTAATAATATAATTTATATGATTAAATGTAAAACACAGAGCATGTGTTTTCTGCTAAGGGAAAGCCCAAAACTTGAAGTGATCGGTTAAGGTTTTGGTTAATAGGCTTTAATGTGTATCTGATAGATTGTGGACCTTTAATGTGTAGATGCGAAAGTATAATTTCTGTTTTTATTATAAGTTAAAACAGAAATATCAGAAGATAATGATACATTATCTATATATGGATCATGATGTTTTCTATTCTCTACCCCTATTATAGAATAGTTCTGATAAGAAACTGAAATATTTTCTTAAGAAAAAGAGCCGTGGATCTAGAAGTTATATGGATTTAGCAAATTTTCAGTCAAATTTTTAATGATTTAGCGCGATAGTTTATGTGGTAATATAGGCTATAAATTATCCATGGGCAATATATCTCACAATTGTATAAATTTTGAAAATAAATTAAAATAAGTTTCATTGATTATTCAATGGTTTTTAGGTGAATTTCGGGTCAAAGTTGCAAATTTAACCTGAGAAAAATTGTGTTGGGAGATTTACGATCTAATCTACAAGAAAGTTAGTGTGTATGTACGTCAATCATTATTTTAACTCAAATAAGATTGGTAGTAATTATACATGGATCTGTGGCTGTTTTAAGTGTATGCATGTAGTGTTGGTCCCACTTGCGGTAATTTGAGATAATAAAACCCGAAAATAAAGAATAAACTGGACACCGAGATTTACGTGAAAAACCCCTAAAAATTATTAGGGTAAAAACCATGGGCAAGATGAAAAGAATTCCACTATAATATTTTGTGGTGCACAACTCACTCACTGTGTTTCCAAAGAGACACACACTCTCTTAATACAGGAGAACAAACACCTCACAAATATTATAGAATGTTATAAGATGAGAGAAAACTCGAAGAAGAGATAATTTCAGAATGAAGGGGGGAGCTCTATTTATAGAGCCCCTTGTCCGTGTGAATACGCGTTAAAAACGCGTATTCATATTTCCGTCTGAATTTCCTTCTACTGCACCAACTTTGACAAATCAATTGCCAATCAACACGTTTAAAATTCACAAATTCAGCTGCCCATTCAATGCTGCCACCTTTGTTGACTTGCCGACATGTAGGTAACCCACAAGGAACTATGTACTTACATACTAGGGTATATTTATGTGCTAGATACCGAGCCATCCGAATCTATCCACGAGTCTGTGGTAGTACATCGCATGTTGAGCTTTCTTTTCAGGATACAGATCCATCTATGGACCATGTTTTTTTTGGCAAAATATTGTTTATTTGACATTAATGCTCTCTTATATGACTCACGTGATGAGAATAAAACATATATCATGCACAGTTATCTAATAAAAAATAAAAGAAACGACAAGTTTTTTTTCCTCATTTGAAATATTTTGATGTCGTTTTACTTCATTTTTTCCCTTATTTTTGTTTATATTTATTGTAAATGTGTCTAAGATAAGATTTATTCTAGCCTCAACAACTACGTAGGAGAACATTTAGTGTCAAGTAAACAATATTTGATGTGTTTACTGACTTTTCACACACAAAAAAAGATAAAAGAAAATTCAAGTTATTGGATTAAAATCAAACTTTGAAGAGTTACGAAATTAAAACTAAAATAGACACACTTGCATTATTAAAATTGTAATTTTTCCTAAATCTATTATATAGCAAGTTTGGTTATATAGCATTATTGATTCATACTAGTATATATAAGACTTTGGTTGACCATGTAAGAGATAATTTGGGTCGAATTATAGTCAATGAGACCGAGGTGTATGATAGCGGCATTATTTAACAATTTAAAATCATGAAACAACAAGCCATGTAGTACATAAAATAACAAAAGTCCAATCTATTACATAAATTATAACTGATTTTACAGTGCATAACATAAATGCGGAAGCGATAATGTAATGGAAATAAAACTAAAACCGATTATTGAAACTTCATATCTCGAACTTGATCACCAACCCTAAAACAAGCGTTGTTCGTCCTTTTCCAATTGATCTTTGTCCTTCTACGGAAAAAGAAGTAAAGGTGTGAGTGTATGGAGAAACACTCAATATGTGAGGACCAATCATACGCACGAATATTCAAATATACATAAATATGAGTTCAAATGTGACATGTTGCTGAACATGTCGCAACATGAATCGAGACACGAGACAAACATGATTCGAAACAAGGCATTAAAAATATAGTAACTGGAGCATAAACTTATATGAGACATTGTTGTTCATCTCTTTATCCATGTTATACTGACAAGTCTCTAATTTTACTCATCTAAAGAGAAGACAATACATCGATTATTATAACCTAGAACACCAGGGCTTTATCTTATAATGTTTTGGAAATTTCCTTACTACTTTTAATTCGAATCCTAACAATGTATTTTCAAGATTCCATACCACAACAAAGAATTGTGTGGAATGAAACATATACGGATCAAAGTGCATGAAGCGTGTAATGTACGATCAAATTTTTAAAACAAGAACATAATCATTTTAAAGCATATATATAAGTCCACTTAAATGTTCTTTTCTCGAAACAAAACTTGAAGACTTATTGCTCGAAATGATATTCCCTTGATTCTCGAAATTGGCTCAAACGAGGGCCGGGTGTTGTTCAAAAGCTGCTTGGCTTGCTTCTGGGACAAAACCTTGGCTCAATATCTCGGCAGCTCTCTTGCTCTGAAGTGCTTAAGGAATTGCAGCAGAAAGTCTCCCCTTTTGTTGCAGCTAATGTGATAATTTAAAAAAACCTAGAATATTTTGGATAGGATTTGATGTGATTTATTTTAAGCTTCAGCCAACTGCAACCAACCAACTGAAAGGTTCTCCATTCATAGCTATTCATTTCATTTACATGTCATTATTCCTCTTTTATTGTGTTGTTACAAATCCATGGGATTGGTTCACCTTTCTTCCTCAAATTTTTCGAAAATATTACTTGCAACGAGTGTCATATTCTACAAGATGATCAGTTATTCAATTTAATTGTTATAATTTACTTGTAATGACCATGTATTGGTAGTTTACCAGTCATTCAATCCCTTAAGGTATATGAATTGTTTTTCCATCATGGTACTTAGTTGGTTTCTTTAAAGTTTCAAGTATGACCATGCATTTTGGATATCATGAATCCGGTTCTTCACAACTATACCCTTACACAATGTTTGAGAGATATGTAAAACTTTTGTGCTGCATGCTGCCTCAATTACATATGTATTCCGCGAGATACCTTGAGAAAACTTGTTATAATGGTATTTTGTTTTCAGACTTATTTTACTAAAGCCTCTCCTTCAGATCATGTTTTACACATTATGCTCAGGTCGTGCACCTTGTTGTTTCATACAGTTCCAAGACTTGAGACTTGGTATAATGTCAAAATTCTCACATGACAAACCATATACACAATTCCAAGACATTAAAGAAACACTGATGCCAAAATGTGTAAAACAGCCTTTAATTACATTTACCACCATAAGTATGGACTTAATCAGCAAGACTCGACTTACTCTCTTCAAAATGCATGAAGCTCGAGGAAAAGCAAGAAAAACTTGCGTCACCACAATCCTACAAGGAGTAGTAGTTCACTATTATAGGGTGGAAACATCTTGAAAGTACAGTAAAACGTTGGAACAAAGATGTTCTAGTCCGTCTAGAGCCTTCAAATGAAGACTCATGACTGAAATTAGAGACCTGCTGCCTACCAAGTCATGTTCGTTGCCTCTCTAGAATTCCAGGATACCAATTGTGGAACTCCAAAATATTTCAACGATTATTTCCATCTTAGGCTGGAATGTGAAGAAAGCTGAATCTGATACATCTACCACGTCATAAAATAAATGCAGGAGTAAAATCCTTGGAAAAAAAAAAGCTGATACTTACTCTTACACCCATTTTCCATTTTTTTGGGTTATGTTATCAATCAATCTTTTCGCTTTTCACCATTCTTCTGCATCGCAGAATTATCACCACCAAAATTGATAGAACATAAACTCTGCATTAACCAGTAAATTGAATATCACATTGAAAACAAGAAAAGCCAGAAAGTTATAGGTAGTTTTCCTTAATTACAGATTACCCGTCAACAGAAACAATGCGTACACAGTAGTCTAAAATCACAAAATCCAAACTAAAAGCTTAACATATATAATACCATCTGAAAATGGAAAAACATCTCAGAAACTCGCTTAATATTACGGAAATGGTGTTTAGAAGAAGCAAAATCAAGAAAGATCCATACATACATACTCTATCAAACTAAACTCTTTATCTTCCATTACCATTTTACAGATAAAAACCAATAGCTAGCATTATCAGACGACAGAATCGAAAGGATGACTTGAAATCCATCACCCAGAGATAACATTCCCAGGAGGCTCCTTGTACGCTTCCTTCACAGCAGCTTCGTTCTCGGATCCAGATTCAGCTTTCTCCGCATTCCGGTCGCCCGCAACTCCTCGCCCGGTTCTCTCCTCAGCCACCTTCCTGAACACTTCAGACGTCGATTGTGCTCTTTCCTCATCGATCAAGTTCCCTTGCGCACTCTTCTTGATGTCTGTTTTGCTCCCTTCGCTGTATCTCTGCATATATATTAGAATATTCCCATAAAACATTTCAATTCATTTGCAGAATAACATTAAACTTCAAGGCCGGTAACTGGAAATCTGGATCTGATCAACGTACCCTTATGGAGACGGGGAGATATGGCGAGAGGCGACGCTGGATCTTTGATGCGTGTGAGGACATAACTTGGCTACCCATTTCTTGGAGGCAAGGGGATGATGAAGTTAGAAAAGATCAAGAAAGATGTAAATTGATCGGGAGACAAATGATTTGATCAGTCTTTTTCAGGCTTTGAATACTGGATCAGAATATATACGCAGGAGATTGAGTGTATGTGTCCCCAATGCGTGGCAACTACATACTATGCCGCGCTGTCTCATTCTTCCTTCGCCCATTTAAATATAGTTTCTTTGTGGTTACAATGCATGCTAGTAATTCACTTTATTTATGAGCAGTGGCGGTATACCAAATCGATAAATAAAATATTTGTCTTAAATATTTACTTTTTTATATTATAATTATAATTTATTATATTGTTATATTTTAAAATCTTGATTTATTATATTTTTTGTTTTTATAATTTTAATTATTTGTCGACATCTTTTTGTAGTGTTCATACGTGACATTGATGTGTACCTTATCATATAAGTCGATTGAAAATAATTAAAATTTTCAAAAATTTGAAAGATATAAAATTAAAATTGAAATCAAACAATATAGATACCCAAAATCATAAAAATAGACATATATAACCTATATAATCGCAGTTTCCCCTGAGCTTATTTAAAGACACTTTATTCGTAATTTTGTTATAATGCAATTATTATTTGAATATATGTGCTCTCTTAAAAAAATAACGATATTTTTTTTAAAATTTAGTACTTTGTATAGATATGAATAATTTATAAATGATATTAAATTTTTTTGTGGAGTAGATTTAATACAAAAATTTGGAAATTAATTATTTGTTTTGTGGAATAGAGTTAGCACGGTAATTTGAAAATTAATTTGTTAAGAAGGATAGAGGTAGTATTTTCATTTGAAAAATATCATATCAAAAGACCAAGATAGTTAAAGCAAAAACTTGTGTGAGACGGTCTCACGGGTCGTATTTGTGAGAGGGATGTCATCTATGAAAAAGTATTACTTTTTATGCTAAGAATATTACTTTTTATTGTAAATATCGGTAGGATTGATCCGTCTCACAGATAAAGATTCGAGAGACCGTCTCACAAGAGACCTACTCGATAGTTAATAATTGCCTTCTTATAAATTTTTTATACAATAAAATAGATTAAATGAAAAATCTATGTAATCAGGAGCGGAATGGGTTCCGTGGACTGTCAGATAAAAGTCTAGATTCACACAGAAATTCATACCTATGCGAGTCGTCTTCTGGACAAAGTAAATGAACCCGAGACAACTATATATATAGACAAAAGGGTAAAACGATTCTCTGTCTTGTCTTGCGAACTACACCCATCCTAAGTTGCATGATACTCAGTAATCAATCAAAAGTTACCTCCTCTATGCAGCTAATATCTTCTATTGACTGGGATTAATTTGGTTCCAAATCTATAAACTGGTTAGACATACTAGCAAGGTGTGAAATGCTCACTCTACCTTCACGCTTACTGTAATCAGCAACAGCTTTCATTTCTTCCAATGAGATGTATATGTATTTTCCTCTATCGTCCATTAGGCCAGATAATCTTCCTGACAAATTTTAAAACACTCAAATTGGAAAAAGATTTCCGTAAAGGAGAACAAAACTTTGATGACCACTTAAAGTGAATATATAAGTTTCTATTATGTGTGGAAATCAATGCAAAATGTTCAACATGTACCAAGAACGTGAGGGAAAGAGTAAATACTCATATCTTTCAGAGAAGTTGTCCGATTGATACACTCCTGCATCCAGAAAATGATAACATGTGAGAAGAGCCAACAAAGACAACTATCGTGGCATCAGTCCAAAGTTCAAAAATTTAAGACAACAAACCTTTTTGTCATTTTACCATGAGACATGCAAACAGATCTAAAATCGACTTTTAAGTGAACACAACATATGACAAGTTAGTTTTTCTTTATTTATTCATCCAAATGGCAAATAATTAGATTACTCTAATCAGATAAATACTGCCAGTCTGCCACCTTGAGCTGTCAGAGAAAGGGGTAAAGGAAAATGATCCAAGAGCTACTTGAGTTCTCAACTTAAACTCTGCGGCAATATCCTCTGAGGGGAACACATTTATGCTTATGCAAATCAGATGAAATAATAAGGAGAACCGCATCAGTTCCTCACCCAATCAATGTAATGCTCATATATTTACATCATATATCCAAATGATTAACGTCAATGAATGTCAGGTAGATGCATGAAATTGAAAAGAAGGAGCCATATACCTCAGATCAAGAAATCTGACATCCATACATTCATAATATCATGCACTTGAAATTACGGGAAAAAAAGACTAAAATATAAAGAAATAAATGGGTCACACTCAAACTACCTTGATGTATTCAACAAAATCAAACAGCAGACCCTGGCTTCCATCATGCACTTCATTTTCTGTTGTGCCTTCAGCATCAACAGAAAACGCTCCTTTCCCCTTTTCAAACTCTAATGCCGCAGCCTCTTCCTCCTTAACTTTCTGAGCTTTGGCTTCTTCTTCCTGGATGCATGGTACTCATAACTTTCACGATAAATCACAGTATTTTTTACATAATTTTGTAAAAAACCTCGATTAACCAACCAGCATCCGTTCATGAGCTTCACGCTCCTCATCCTTCCTTTTCCTCATCTCTTCATATCGATCTTGTTTTATTCTCCTTGAGTCTTGTGCAGTCTCATCAGCCTAGGAGAAATTAAAAATGATAAGGATTCAATATACGAGAATGTGAAACATTGATGCTGCCAGAAATACAAGAAAAATATAGGACGCCATACTAATGCTGGAGGCAATCATATTTACAATATCAAGATATGCCCAACATAGCATATTGGACTTGATACAAATCAAAATATTTCCAGCATATCTGAGGTCCAGAATTTCATTTATCTGCCTTAATATATTAACTAAAACAGCAAGTAGTTTTTCAGCTTTAATACATCTCATAGACACAAAATTAATGCAGCGCAAAGTCAAGCAACAAAGAACTTTTACCTGGCGTTGTGCTTCCCGCTCCTGCCATTTCTTTTCCTTTTTCTTTGAAACTTTAGCAGTGTAGTATCCATCACCAGCTAGTTTGTCTGTCACTTCCATCAAGAGGTTCTATATTAATGTAAAATTAAAACTTAAATTTCATTCTCTACATCAAAGCTGTAAATGCGAAAAATAATAAAAGAATAGGCCATTCTCCTGACTGCCTTGCCAGATAGCAAATTAAGAACATTATCTGTTGATAAATAAATAAGCCAGAATCTATAAAAGTTTCAGGGAATTTGGAGGATGCCAATGCCTCCAGAAAGTAAGGAAGAAGAAAAGATATCACACACCCATTATGGCAAATATCTCATGCCTTTTCTAATCTTTATTGACGTATCTACAGACCTGGGCTACACAAGTGTGAATTTATAACTCTACGAAAATAGCACACAACTCCTTAAGCTCTAGGAAGGACTCTCCAGAATTTAGATCTCTCGTCTATTGGCTCTCTCTACATTGCCCACGCCAAATATTGTGTTGCCAAAAGCCAAGTTATGGTCCCCGTCTAGAAGAACCCTTCACCTTTCAGCCTTAACTGATTTGTTAAAGTTCACATTTCAATTGGAACACTGTAGTGTGTCAAACTCAAAAAATTAACGGCCAACCTCCAGACAAAATAACACCAACATTGGATTCACTAACTATCGATGTAGATAAATATAATAAAAGCTGATGATCAGCGCCAGATTAGCATCATCAAACCAAAATCAAATCCAAACTGAGAGGTAGAGCTTTATGACAAAAATATGTTGCTAGCAAGGGGCTTAAAGGCACTTTTTTTTTTTGATAGAATACTAATTTTATTATAATAATTTGACGTTACACCATTACCGCGGATAAGAAATCCGCAGTTACATTACAATAATTTACCCAATGCTAAAATACATCATAATTGTACCCGCAATAATCCCAAACTCTATGACTTAATAGCAATAATATCACAAGCAAATTAATTTCCGTCGATCAAGTATGGGACAAACTGAAATTCAGAATTGCAGCTTGGTCAATAAACTTGAAAGAGTACAGTCATCTTGGGATCTCGGAGTTGGTTAGGTCAATAATAAACCAAGATACACCGTTCATTAAATAAGCCAAAACGACTGAAGAGATTAGACAATACAACAAAGCAAAAACTAGTTTGGATAAGCAAACCATGTCCTAAAAAATGCATGTTATCTGATAAAGCTCAAATTTCCCACCAAAACACGGAAATCAACACTAAACCAGAAGCAAAATTACCATTTGAAACGCAGATAAAGCGTAAGAAATAGGAAAAGGAAAAGACCTTCCACAGTCGCCATGGCTGATGATGTGCTGGCAGCAGAAGCAGCAGGCCTTCTGCGCATTCGGCGCGTATTCTCACCCGCCCTTATCACTCTTTCCCCTTGTACATTCTGTAAATAAAATGCTGATTTAAGGAAAAGATCAACACGATTCGATTCAAAGAGCTATGAAACCACAAATTCTCCGTAGCTAAGAGTCAAATCACACAAATATCATGAAAATCCTACAAAATGATTAATCACTTAATCCAGTAACATGCAACCTGGTAAAGTGAAATCGCACACCTGAGGCTCTTCTTCATGTTGATGAGAAAGGTAGTGTACCTTGTACAGTATGAAGGCCTAATGCTTCCAAGTGATAGTTGTTCACCATTTTCTTGGTCTGTAAAAATACAGTATAGATAATCCAAAATATAGCATATTACAGGGACGATGCAGCATACAAAAATAGTTTGTTCATCGTTTTGGACCACTGAAAAGTGAGCAAGTGCGGAGATGATCCGACTTGACTTGTGATAGAACTATATAATACAATCACTAGTCAACAAGAAATTACTTGAAAATAATATACAAGAATGTAAAGTACGTAATTAAATGAGATATATTTTTATGAATGTAAGGATATAACACTCACACGTCATCCATTTTTCCACTCAGGAAGATTTCCACTAAAAAACTTCGATTTTAAAATATATTGTAACAATCTATTTCAGCTAGTACTTATCACTGTCTAGTAGTTGTGACTATTAACATGTACATATATTATTATATATAACATGTGTTATTAAAAGTTGACAAACACATAATATAATAAATAATAATATAAAGATTTAATAAAATGAAATTAAAGTACTAGTACCATAAGGACTAGGAGTCCTTGTGGAAGAGATACTCCTAATTAGATTAGAAGTCAACCTCTATATATACACCATGAAAGCTCATAATTTGAAACAACAAGTTTTGCACACAAAAACACAACAAAGCTCTCTCCTTTTCTCACAATCAAGTTTTGGCCACTTGTTCTTCCACCGCCGTCGCGCCTCCATTGTTGCACCGTCTCCGGATTTTTGAAATTCGGAGACCCTAGTCTCAACAAACAAATCGCTTACGATTTCTAATGCAATCCAAATGAGGAGGATAGTTTTTGATCGTGGACCTAATTAGGCGATCAAGGTTGAAGAGACGTTCGTAGGGATTTACAAGAAGAGCTATTTCACTTAAAAACTGGAATAGTTTGGAGTCCAGCGTAGCATACGCGCAAGTATAAACCCTTACACCCTATGAATGGAATTTTAAATACACGACGTCCAAGTAACATTTCAATTGTCGAAACGAAAATTTTAAATTTCCGCCAATGTATATAGTACTTTTCCTTCTGTCTTAGACCTCATATGAACGAACCTGAAAAGGCCACATACAAAAGGTTCTTTACTAAACAAAAAGGACGAAGTCATTTTTATATGTATATGTAAAAGATGTGGACCGGAGAGTTAGTATTGAGGTTGATATGGTTTCCCTTAGTTGGACAGCTTATCTAAGGGAGGAGGAACCGGATTATCCTGTTTTCACTAGATCTATGTAGTGAGTCGTGTAGGTGGCGTGTTGCAGACCATACATTGGGCGAGTTTTTCCCTCACTCGCTAGCAACCAAACCAAATGGGATTTCGTGATCTGTCCTACTTCAAGATGGCTCTCTTAGCTAGGCAAGGCTGACGAATCATGACTCATCCTAATGCTTTTTGGGTCCGTATTCCTAAGGGGATTGTGGGGACTCGGACCCTAATCATGTTCTTAATCGTCATTGGGACTAATTAATCAATTAGTATAATAAACAGGGTCTAACATTTTTTTTTCAATATAATATCAAATGCGGAACGTAATGGAATCACTCTACTATACATATCAGTATAAAAGTAAAGTACAAGTCTTGTACTATATACAATCATTTACAAACTAAGGTTCAACTACTAAATGTCAAGTGTTCAACCCTATCTCAAATCAAGTCCGTAGTCTCCACTCTAATCACGATCTCTCTCTTCATCTCCTCGACCCTGAACCTGTCCCACCTGTTGTCATGCACACATACAAACACGACAACAGCCGGATAACTCCGGTGAGAATAAATCCCAGTATAAATCAACGAAACATGCAATCATATAATTAATATAAAGCATGAAGCAGATATCAGATATATATCAAAATCTGAAACATAATTCATATCAAACTATCAATCATACTCGTGACTTCACGACTCAGACTAGACTCAATCCTAGTCTAGGGATCCCGGTTTCCAGACGTTGGTATTCCTATATCGACCAACAGTAATAGAAGGAACTCCGATTCTATCCACGTCGATATAACCAAACATCCAGTGTCTTGACATATCCGTCACAGACTGTGGCACTATCGCCAATACACTATCTTGTGACATCGTGCAATGTGCCCGTGGCGATCCTGTCACTATCAGGTACTTCTGTCACAAGATCACTCGTCTAATATTCGTCTAACACATGCTCTCTATACATCAATAGAACAAGCATATCAAATAAAATCAATGCAAATAATGACAAATAGTATGTGATTTAGGGAAACACAAGTATATCCTACTTGTGTCGATCTCCCAATACCACATTGATTTATACCTTTCGTTTGTTGCAGTTCTGACGACGTTCCCGTTTAGAATTCACAGTCTGTCAATACACGATCTGGCAATGGACAATATCAATTAATCCCATATCAATATACTGTTCAAATCAATACCAATCTGATCAATCTGGATTTAACTCAAAATCAACGGCATAACGGGACAATCTCGATATCCCCGTTAAGACAACATTAACAGATAACAGTTACAATCTATACTCAATATCCAATACACTCTATAATTCAACCATAATCCAAATCTGTCCAATACCACTCAATATAATCTGAAAAAGTATAACAAATCCGTAATCAATCTGTTTCTTAATCTGACTTCGATTTTATGATGTCTAACATGTCAAGAACATCATATATGAATTTTATTCAATTCTGACAATAGCATAATTTCAACACATATCAAAACGTAACAAAACTTACGTCCAGTTGTAGCCCGCGTCGATAGGAACACCGTACTGAAGTCGGATTTAAAATCTAACGGGCGGATCGAAATATAAAGGCGTAGAGATTTCTGAAGCTTTTCTCATTTCCTTTCTCGATTTCTTCGTTTCTGATTCTTGCTGAAGGAACTTACAACATTATATATATCTACTTGCATGGTTAAGCTACGTGGCTTATTTTTCTTGCATTGTAAGCGGCGCTCGGGCGGTCACAATTTACCGCTCGGGCGCGGAACGTTCTGCCCGAGTGTCCAACTTGTTACACACTGGCGCTCGGGCGGTAATTTTCTGCCGCTCGGGCGCCAAACGTTCTGTCCAAGTACTAACCGTGTTCTGCACTGGCGCTCGGGCGGTCCTTTTCTACCGCTCGGGCGCCAAAGGTTCTGTACAAAAGATTAGTTTTGTGATGTACCGACGCCTGGCTTCTCCACTTGAGCTCTTACAATCTCCATACTGTTAATTAATCCACTTTTGATTACAGTAATTAAATCTCGGTCATTACAGGGAGGGACTTCCCCAATAGTGACTTCATGCAAGCAAGAAAAGGGAGTTATCTTTCGTGCGTCTTGGGTGCGAGTTTACGATGTCCCAACATTTATCTCATATAAGAACATTAAGTAAATTAACCAAAAAATCATTTCTTATTTAAAAAATTATTGTAAAGTTTTATTTTAATACATTTATTATTCACAAATAATTATTACCGTTTATATTTTTATAAAATTATTGAAATTTCAAAATAATTTTTTTATTTCGGTAGAGTTTTGGATTAATAAAAAAATAAATTAAATTATAAAAACTAAAATTTATGCATAAAGATGAATTTGTTGTGAAAAAGTAAAAATTTACGGTAAAAAGTAAAAATCTCAAACTCTTAAAATTATCACACTACACACTTTATAATATTTTTCTCTCAACTCAATTGTGATTTTCTTCACAAATGATAGATCTATTTATAGAAAATTTTTACAAATAATCCAAAAATAAAATACATCATTACCTACATCATCAAACATTAATTTTCAACATTCAACACCTAATTTTACCTAATTTTCAACATTCAACATTCACATTTTCAACACAAATATTTTTCACATTTTTAAATAATTTTTCAACACTCCCCCTTGTGATGATGATCATAATGATTGTATACATTACATGTTTTTATACTGTCTCGTTAAAAACCTTACTAGGAAAAACCCATTGGGATAAAAATCATAGTAAGGGAAAAAGAGTGCAGTCACGTAAACTCCCCCTCATGTTGACACGAACAATTCTTCACAAATTTCGTAGATTGCGCATCCCAATATTATATATGTGCTTTCTGAATATTGTCGTAGGAAGTGCCTTTGTGAAGAGATCTGATGAGTTTTCACTTGATTGAATGTGACGAACATCAATACATTTATTCTTCTCAAGCTCCTTGGTGAATGCGAAGAACTTAGGAGGAATATGTTTAGTTCTGTCGCTTTTTATGTATCCTTCTTTCATTTGAGCAACACATGCAGCATTATCTTCATATAGTATCACAGGCTTCTCGTCGAATGATAATCCGCATGAGATTTGGATATGTTGAGTCATTGATTTTAACCACACACATTCACGGCTTGCTTCATGTAGTGCAATAATCTCGGCATGATTTGATGAAGTTGTTACAAGTGTTTGTTTCTGTGAACGCCAAGAAATTGCAGTGCCTCCACGAGTAAATACATATCCAGTTTGAGAACGTGCTTTGTGTGGATCAGATAAGTATCCAGCATCGGCATAACCAATTATACTTGGATTAGCATCTTTTGAATACAAAAGTCCCAAGTCTGTCGTTCCTCGTAGATAACGGAATATATGTTTAATTCCGTTCCAATGTCTCTTTGTTGGATATGTGCTAAATCTTGCCAATAAATTTACGGCAAAAGATATATCAGGCCTTGTACAATTTGTAAGATACATAAGGGCACCGATAGCACTTAGATATGGTACTTCTGGACCAAGAATATCTTCATCATCTTCACATGGACGGAATGGATCCTTTTCTATGTTTAATGATCTAACAACCATTGGAGTACTTAAAGGATTTGATTTGTCCATATTAAAACGTTTAAGGATCTTTTCTGTATAATTTGTCTGGTGAACAAATATTCCACATTCTTTTTGTTCAATTTGTAAACCCAGACAATACTTGGTTTTTCCAAGATCCTTCATTTCAAATTCTTCTTTCAAGTATGACACAACTTCTTGAATTTCCTTATTTGTTCCAATGATGTTTAAATCATCAACATATACAGCAATAATTACGCATCCGGATGTTGTTTTCTTAATGAAAACACAAGGGCATATTGAATTATTTACATATCCCTTTTTCATCAAGTGATCACTTAGCCTATTATACCACATTCTGCCGGATTGCTTCAACCCATATAATGATCTTAGTAATTTCACAGAATAACATTCTCTGGGTTTTGAACTTTGTGCTTCAGGCATCTTAAATCCTTCAGGGATTTTCATATATATATTACTATCAAGTGATCCATATAAGTAGGCTGTAACAACATCCATAAGACGCATTTCTAAATTTTCAGATACTGCCAAGCTAATCAAATACCGAAACGTAATTGCATCCATCACAGGAGAATACGTTTCTTCATAATCAATTCCAGGCCTTTGAGAAAAACCTTGTGCAACAAGTCGAGCTTTATATCTTACTATTTCATTTTTCTCATTTCGCTTTCGAATAAAAACCCATTTGTATCCAACAGGTTTTACACCTTCAGGTGTAAGGACTATAGGTCCAAAAACATTACGTTTATTTAGCGAATCCAATTCAACCTGGATGGCATCTTTCCATTTTATCCAATCCTGCCGATTTTTACATTCACCAAAAGATTTTGGTTCATGATCTTCATTATCATTTATGATGTCGATTGCCACATTATAAGAAAATATATCATCAATTTCTTCTATATCTTTTCGGTTCCATATTTTTCCAGTATTAATATAATTGATAGAGATTTCATGATTCTCGTCAGTTTGTGGTTCTGACAAAACATTTTCATCATCATGTGTTTCTTCAGGAACATCATTCTCTATTTTGTGATCATTATGTGTTTCTTCAGGAACATCATTCTCTATTTTGTGATCATTGTGTTTCTCTATGAATTTTCTTTTTCGAGGATTTTTATCCTTGGAACCAACTGGCCTTCCACGCTTCAGGCGTTTAATGACATCATGACTATCTTCAATTTGTTTCTTCGGAATTTCAATTCGAGCAGGGGCATTTGCAGCATGTATATATGATTTAGTTACCCCTTTTGTGTCTGCAAATGCATCTGGTATTTGATTTGCTATTCTTTGCAAGTGCACAATTTGCTGTACATCTTTTTCACATTGTTTTGTTCTTGGATCCAGATGTAACAATGATGATACATACCATGTAATTTCTTTTTCGGTATGTTTCTGTTCTCCCCCTAACATTGGGAAGATTTCCTCATTAAAATGACAATCAGCAAAACGTGCTGTGAACACGTCGCCTGTCTGTGGTTCAAGATATCGAATGATCGATGGACTATCATAACCAATATAAATTCCAATCTTTCTTTGAGGTCCCATTTTCTTTCGTTGAGGTGGTGCAATAGGCACATACACCATACATCCAAAAATTCTCAGATGAGAAATGTCTGGTTCTTTACCAAATGCAAGCTGCAATGGGGAGTATTTATGATATGCACTTGGTCTGATGCGAATTAATGAAGCAGCATGTAAAATTGCATGTCCCCATATAGAAATAGGGAGCTTTGTTTTCATAATCATTGGTCTAGCAATCATTTGCAGACGTTTAATCAATGATTCAGCCAATCCATTTTGAGTATGTACATGAGCAACAGGATGCTCAACAATGATTCCCATAGACATACAATAATCATTGAAAGTCTGGGAAGTAAATTCACCAGCATTATCAAGTCTAATTTTCTTGATTGTATAATCGGGAAATTGATTCCTCAATTTTATTATTTGAGCAAGTAATCTTGCAAATGCAACATTTCGAGTTGACAATAAACATACATGTGACCATCTGCTGGAGGCATCAATCAATACCATAAAGTATCTGAATGGTCCACATGGTGGATGGATTGGTCCACAAATATCACCCTGAATACGTTCAAGAAACATTGGTGATTCAGTTTGGATTTTGGCTGGTGATGGTCTTATAATAAGTTTTCCAAGAGAACATGCTTTACATTGAAACTTATTATTCTGAAAGATCTTCTGGTCTTTCAACGGATGACCATGTGTATTTTCTATAATTCTTCGCATCATTGTTGAACCAGGATGTCCTAATCGATCATGCCAATTGTTTAAAATTGAAGAATTATCAACTACCATGTTTGATTCNAGCAACAGGATGCTCAACAATGATTCCCATAGACATACGATAATCATTGAAAGTTTGGGAAGTAAATTCACCAGCATTATCAAGTCTAATTTTCTTGATTGTATAATCGGGAAATTGATTCCTCAATTTTATTATTTGAGCAAGTAATTTTGCAAACGCAACATTTCGAGTTGACAATAAACATACATGTGACCATCTGCTGGAGGCATCAATCAATACCATAAAGTATCTGAATGGTCCACATGGTGGATG